>NW_027195594.1:87500-161110 GCF_038502225.1 Cherax quadricarinatus
AGCGGTACAAGAATATTTCCCTGGTCTCTTCCTTTTAATTCAGCTGGATATAGCAAGGAATCAATGCTCCTGTTTGGAGATCATGAAATCACATCATCAGAGGGTGTCCAACAACGGGATCCTCTTGCACCATTTCTCTTCTATATAGCGGTTAGGGAAATTACAGTCAGACTGACCAGTGAGCTAAACATCTGGTTCCTGGATGATGGCACACTAGCAGGTACAAAGGAGTCCCTCCTAGATAATAATAATAATAATAATAATAATAATAATAATAATAATAATAATAAGAAGAAGAAGAAGAAGAAGAAGAAGAAGAAGAAGAAGAAGAATAATAATAATAATAATAATAATAATAATAATAATAATAATAATAATAATAATAATAAGAAGAAGAAGAAGAAGAAGAAGAAGAAGAAGTAGAAGACTATATTAATAAATAATATAATATATAATACCATAAACGTGACTAACGCAGAAATATTTATCTGTCCTGTTCTTCGTTAAACTTGTCCGTAACAACACAATTTTCTGGTTAATTCCGCCATCAGATTTTTTTAACCTTCCGTTGTTTTGGAAGCCGTGATGAAGTTGTCTTACCAGAAGAAACTCTCCACCCAGACCTAGTGAAGATTGAATGAGACTGAGGGAGATGGTGGAAGGTCATTGGGATGGAGGGAATTGTTAGAGGAGAAGCAAGGCTGGTAAAGATAGAAGTTGACTTATCAGAGAGTATAGAAGGTAAGGAGAGTGAAGAGGAGGGAGATAAATTTGAGGGATGGAACGCTAGGAGGAGGAGGAGGAGGAGGGATGGAGTCTGTAAGATCCTGAAGCTGAGAAGAAAAACAAGGAATACAAACAAGGAAGAGAAACAAGGAACAGAAACAAGAAAGAGAAACAAGGAACAGCTACATGGAAGAGAAACAAGGAATATATACAGGGAAGAGAAACAAGGAACAGATACAGGGAAGAGAAACCAGGAACAGATACAGTGAACAGAAACAAGGAACAGAAACATGGCACAGAAACAAAGAACAGAAACAAAGAACAGAAACAAAGAACAGAAACAAAGAACAGAAACAAAGAACAGAAACAAAGAACAGAAACAAAAAAAACAGAAACAAGGAACACATAGATTAAACACAAGAAACATACACAGAGAACAGACAGAAACTAACACACACATCAGATTTAACATAGACTCAATACACAGACATAAGATATCCTACACACATAGAAGCTTTTTATATCACAGTCACCAGCTGATCTTTGATTTAAATCACCAAGTTCACTACAGATGCATTTTACAAATGAAGATTTTTACATAATTAAAGAGTAACAACTCTACAGAGAATTTTAAGTTCATATATAATTCCGTATATATGTTTACTTGCTCTAATAATAATAATTATTATTATTATTAGCAGCAGTACTACTACTACTACTACTACTACTACTACTACTACTACTACTACTACTACTACCACTACTACTACTACTACTACTACTACTACTACTACTACTAATAATAATAATAATAATAATAATAATAAAATAATAATAATAATAATAATAATAATAATAATAATAATAATAATAATAATAATAAGCTCTGGCCGCGGATCATCATATGACTGAAACCTGCGTCAGGAAACACTTGTCCTGTTTCCTGACAAAACTTACCTAACATAGTCTAACCTAACAACAGTCTTTTATGTCTTTTATGCCTTTGTTTTTAATCAGCTGTTATATAAACTGTCACCTGATTTTTATCCCCGACTTTATTTGTGAAGATGCTGGGTTCTCCTAGTATTGTCAGATGCTCTAATAATCCTCATTTCAATTGCCTTGAACTGATCTATGATTTTTTTTCCATTTCTTACTTGCTGCATGATAATTTTCGAAAAACTGCCGAAATATCGTCAGTTTAATTAAACTGGGTCTTTCATTAAGGCTGGGCCTTGGTTGTGTGATGAATTTTGAGTAGGTGTGGTTGTGGAGGAGGGCACATACTTCCTGTCCTGAGGGGACTGGTTTATAATTAAGTTCACATTATCTGGGATAATGAGGGACTTAACCCCATTAGCTACTAACAAATCATTTAAAACAGAGGAGCAGAGTTTAACTTTGTTACCTGCTATTTCCTTGCCAACATAAACATCAGTGTACCTCTCATAACATCTGCCTCTGACGACCCGGAAGACACAGGGACTGATGATGGTACTGGTGCTTGGTGTATATTAGGGTTAGGGTTATGGTGGGGCACTGCAGGAGGGGTAGGAGTCCAATCATTGGAATTGGCAGAGGTGGCAAGAGGAGCCCCATCAGATCTAGGTAGATTAGGGAACGAAGCCTGGGACATTGTTGGAGGTGCTTGGGGAGTGGTTCTCTTAGTGTTTGTCTGTTTTTTACCATCCAGGGCAATTAGGAGAGACAGCATGATATTTCCCATTACAAAGGGGGCATTTGGGGTTGTTTCTGTTGGTGCAGTCCCTGAAAACATGTTCACCAGAGCAAATACTGCAAATTGTTTTGTGGCTGCTCCATTTATTTGTGTTATGACCATACTCATAACAATTGAAACATTGTGTGGCACTAACAAACCTTCCCATGGACATTTGGTCTGGTGTACACCTGGTTCCAAAGCATTTCACACCATGCTGACATATGATTTTGGCTTCTTCATGTGTTTCAAGGATTAATTTTAGTGTTTACTGCAAGCTGGAACTTTTGGTAAATTTGTATGTCATAAGAACCTTGAACTCAGAATTTTCTTGATTAATTTCATCAACAAGTTCTTCATCTGTTGATTCTTGCCACAAAAACAGTACGTTGTGCCTGGTAACTGTCAGGTGGAATGGGGATAATACCCAGATTACTTAATTTCTCAAGAACATCCTGCTTAAGTAGTTGCAGCAGCTCATCTTCAGAGGAGAGTAGAAGTACTGCATCAGAGTGAGTTTGGAATATATCCACTGGTGCAACAGTTGAGTTGCTACAAATACATGCAAGTATTTCCCTCTTGGATTTCTGGTTGTCCTTGACACGAATTCATACTAATATGTTCGAAATGATGCCCAGTAAGTTACAGCTGATACATAAGATTTGCTGGAAAAAAAGATATTTCCTATGTGTCATTCCTAAACGTCCTATTTCAGCTGAATTATAAAGGTCAGCCCCTAAGATAGCTTACCTTCGAGGAGTGAGGGGGGACGGGGCCCAAGGCAATGATCGACCAGAGTGTAAAATACCGCACGGGCTACTGGACAGTCACTTTGCCTTGTTTTAAATCGCCAGAGGCGAAGTTGCCGAAAAAGAAGAAGACAGGAAAGGCAGAAGGACAGCAGTGTAAGAAGTGTGTTTGTGTTTGGGCCAGTGTTAATGTTGGGGTGGAGAGGACGGAACTAACAAGCTAGTCACCGCCTTACCCTCTTCAAGGGATGGGGCTAATAATCTTTGCCAACCTGTTGTCCCTTCACTCTTTTCCTTTCTAATAATCTCTGCCAACCTGTTGTTCCTTCACTCTTTCTCCTTTCTAATACTCTCTGCAAATTTGTGGTCACAGTAGTGCCTGTGCTAACCTTCCTATGGTGTAGAAATATACATAGCTGGATGAATCTTATTGTGGCTAACTGGTCCAGTGGCTAACGCGACGGTCTGGAGTTTTGAGACTCTCTGATCGCGGGTTCTATCCCCGCCCATGGTATGGTCTGTTGTCCTTATCCCCTCTCTCTCCTTTCTAATAATCTCTGCTAACCTGTTGTCCCTTGACTCTTTCTCCTTTCTAATAATCTCTGCCAACCATTAACTATTCCATCTGTGACAGTTGTAGAAATGCGAGTGGATGCACCTTTCCCCCCGATCTTTCCACTACTATATATCTACTCCCACAGCTCCCTCCATCTCAAGAGACAACTGACCAATCACAACCTCTTCCTACCTTGGCTGCTGCCACTGCCTCAACACTATCCACTCAGTTTTCCTCTTCCACTTCTTGCATCACACTGCCTCTCTCTCCCTGAATACAGAAAACACAGAAATCATGTCGTCATCTATCAAAGAGACAAAGCCCGAAGTAGACCTTGACAAACCGAAGTAGACTAGACAAACCAGGAACATTAACGGGATTATTTTCCTAACTAGAACACACGAATATACCGTACGACGCTCACGTTAGCTCCAGCAATATACCGTATGACGCTCAAGCTAGCTCCACCAATATATTTTATGATGCTCAGGTTAGATCCAGCAATATGCCGTACGACGCTCACGCTAGCTCCAACAATATACTGTACGACGCTCACGCTAGCTCCAACAATACATCACCGTCAACATCTCACCCTCCACAACCCCCAACACACTCAACTCCTATACTTCTTACTTTTAACAATATACACAAAACTTGTAGTAACGATTTACCGTTACCACCGCTCATCAACATCGCTCACCCCAGTCCATAGGCGACACCTGCTTTTTAATTGTGGTGGATTACCGGTAGCTAATCATTGTTATTATTACAGTGGAACATCAGAGGATATATGGGGAAACTGGGAGAGCTTCAGTTGTCCCTACATGTATTTGTTTCCTGACATAGCCGGAATAATTATCTCTGGATGTGAACTTTTTACAATCACTCGCCCCTTTTTCATGATGGGACATACAATGAAAAGCGCAGTTTCCTGCGCAATGATATTTGTAATTCCCGCATTTCTTTTTATATTCCACCATACTGCAGACTGTATCTGTTTAAACAAGTGGCACACGATCAGCTTTTTGTCTTCCCCTTCAGGCCCCTTGTCTTTAACATGTAATCTCTGATTTCATCCTTACCTATCACTGGGTGATTTTTAAGTCTCATTATTTACGCTGGGGATGGTCGTACTGTGTCAGTCTCGTGGAGTCATGCCGCGAGAGTCAAGTGACACCACGAATTCGACTGGACTGCAGTAAGTGATCTCCACGAAAGTGGCTGTTTTAATTTTCATTGTCTTCCGTTCTTACACTAGACCTCTTCATTGATCCCGGTGGCAATCTGGTCGGTATATATTAGGAACTTCACATGTGCCATACCTCTTTTCTTAGCGCTTTTCCTGATTCGTCTTTCTTCAGATGAGTTGTTACAATTAGCAATAATGGTAGAATTACCGACAAAATGTTAAGTAATGGACACAGATGCAGTCGTTTTGACTTATAAAAAGGCTTATGACTGTGTATTGTAACACCAGTTATTATCACCGGTCTCAACACATTAGTGTTAAGATCAGTGACAACTTTCCACCAGACTTTTTTTTTCCCCAAAGCAGTGGCTGGATTCGGTAACCGAACAGTGTACTAAAACCCATAGTAAAGAATAGACCAGTTGGAGAATTTGCTTATATTGTAAAGACGGTGCCCGATACAGCTTTCCAAAGTGAAACACTAAACCAATAAAAGCTTTTTCTGCTGCGCATTTTTTCTTGCCTGAAATGTGGAGTTCAATAACCCATTTAAACATACATTTTTTTGAATTTTGTATAACTATAACTTTGCGACTTTTGGAAATCATCTTTGACGGTTAATATTTTTTTATAGTAAATCTCAATTTTTCCATAATTAAAGTAAAGTGGTCTGAGGTGGATTTAGGTAACCTAAGGTGCCCCACTTAACTAAAGAGGCGTAATACTGACATACGATAAGCTGCAAGGAAACACACGAATACTTGACCAGATGCGTGACGGTAAATATATTATATAAAGTAAAGCTGTAGTACATCCTAAAATCACTTCAGATGAGAGAAGTGTTGACAAGTAACCAACTACAGCTGACCTGAGATGACCTGACCGAACTTAATCCAGTAGTGATTGACCCTTCTCTCTCTGGGTTGAGGTTTTACACACACAAACACACACACGAACACACACACGAACACACACACACACACACACACACACACACACACACACACACACACACACACACACACACACAAACACACACACACACTGAAAACGACATAGCATCGAAAGTCAAATCTGACCCGAAACTGCTGTATAGCCACATTAGGAGGAAGACAACAGTCAAGGACCAGGTGATAAGGCTGAGGAAAGAAGGTGGAGAACTCACAAGAAACGATCAAGAGGTATGTGAGGAGCTCAACACGAGATTTAAGGAAGTATTTACAGTAGAGACAGGAAGGACTCTGGGGGGACAGACCAGATGGGGACACCAGCAAGGAATACACCAACAAGTGTTGGACGACATACATGCAGATGAGGAGGAGATGAAGAAACTGCTAAGGGACATCGATACCTCAAAGGCAATGGGACCGGACAACATCTCCCCGTGGGTCCTTAGAGAGGGAGCAGATATGTTGTGCGTGCCACTTACCACAATCTTCAACACGTCCCTGGAAACTGGGCAACTACCTAAGGTATGGAAGACAGCAAATGTAGTTCCCATTTTTAAAAAAGGAGACAGAAAAGAGGCACTAAACTATAGACCTGTGTCATTGACGTGTATAGTATGCAAAATTATGGAGAAGATTATCAGGAGGAGAGTGGTGGAGCACCTGGAACGGAACAGGAGTATAAATGCCAACCAGCACGGATTCACGGAAGGCAAATCCTGTGTCACAAACCTTCTGGAGTTTTATGATAAAATAACAGAAGTAAGACAAGAGAGAGAGGGGTGGGTTGATTGCATCTTCTTGGACTGCAAGAAGGCCTTTGACACAGTTCCTCACAAGAGATTAGTGCAGAAGCTAGAGCATCAGGCGCATATAACAGGAAGGGCACTGCAATGGATCAGAGAATACCTGACAGGGAGGCAACAACGAGTCATGGTACGTAATGATGTATCACAGTGGGCACCTGTGACGAGCGGGGTCCCACAGGGGTCGGTCCTAGGACCAGTGCTATTTTTGGTATATGTGAACGACATGACGGAAGGGTTAGACTCAGAAGTGTCCCTGTTTGCAGATGATGTGAAGTTAATGAGGAGAATTAAATCTGATGAGGACCAGGCAGGACTTCAAAGAGACCTGGACAGACTGGACACCTGGTCCAGCAAATGGCTTCTCGAATTTAATCCTGCCAAATGCAAAGTCATGAAGATAGGGGAAGGGCACAGAAGACCACAGACAGAGTATAGGCTAGGTGGCCAAAGACTGCAAACCTCACTCAAGGAGAAAGATCTTGGGGTGAGTATAACACCGAGCATGTCTCCGGAAGCACACATCAATCAGATAACTGCTGCAGCATATGGGCGCCTGGCAAACCTGAGAACAGCATTCCGACACCTTAGTAAGGAATCATTCAAGACACTGTACACCGTGTATGTCAGGCCCATACTGGAGTATGCAGCACCTGTTTGGAACCCGCACTTGATAAAGCACGTCAAGAAACTAGAGAAAGTACAAAGGTTTGCAACAAGGTTAGTTCCAGAGCTAAGGGGAATGTCCTATGAAGAAAGATTAAGGGAAATCGGCCTGACGACACTGGAGGACAGGAGGGTCAGGGGAGACATGATAACGACATATAAAATACTGCGTGGAATAGACAAGGTGGACAAGGACAGGATGTTCCAGGGAGGGGACACAGAAACAAGAGGCCACAATTGGAAGTTGAAGACACAAATGAGTCAGAGAGATAGTAGGAAGTATTTCTTCAGTCATAGAGTTGTAAGGCAGTGGAATAGCCTAGAAAATGACGTAGTGGAGGCAGGAACCATACACGGTTTTAAGACGAGGTTAGCCAGGAGACGTGTCGACCAGGAGACGTGTCGGCCAGGAGACGTGTCGGCCAGGAGATGTACCGACCAGGAGACGTGTCGGCCAGGAGACATGTCAGCCAGGAGACGTGTCGACCAGGAGACGTGTCGGAGAGGAGACGTGTCGGCCAGGAGACGTGCCGGCCAGGATACGTTTCGACTAGGAGACATGTCAGCCAGGAGACGTGTCTGCCAGGAGACGTGTCGGCTAGGAGACGTGTCGGTCAGGAGACGTGTCGGTCAGGAGACGTGTCGACCAGGAGACATGTCAGCCAGGAGACGTGTCGCAAGGAGACGTGTCGGCCAGGAGACGTGTCGGTCAGGAGACGTGTCGACCAGGAGACATGTCAGCCAGGAGACGTGTCGCAAGGAGACGTGTCGGCCAGGAGACGTGTCGGCCAGGAGACGTGTCGACGAGAAGATGTGTCGACCAGGAGACGTGTCGGCCAGAAGACGTACCGGCCATGAGACGTGTCGGCCAGGAGACATGTCAGCCAGGAGACGTGTCGACCAGGAGACGTGTCGGCCAGGAGACGTGTCGGCCAGGAGAAGTGTCGGCCAGGAGACGTGTCGACCAGGGGACATGTCAGCCAGGAGACGTGTCTGCAAGGAGACGTGTAGGCTAGGAGACGTATCGGTCAGGAGACGTGTCGGTCAGGAGACGTGTCGACCAAGAGACATGTCAGCCAGGAGACGTGTCGGCCAGGAGACGTGTCGGCCATGAGACATGTCAGCCAGGAGACGTGTCGGCCAGGAGACGAGTCTGCCAAGTGACCTGTCGGCCAGCAGACGTGAGGGAACGGAGACGTGTTGGCCAGGAGACGTGTCTGCTTGGAGACGTGTCTGCCAGGAGACGTGTCGAACAGGAGACGTGTGACCAGGAGACGTGTCGGCCAGGAGACGTGTCTGCCAGGAGACGTGTCGGCCAGGAGACGGAGACGTGTCGGCCAAGAGACGGAGACGTTTCGTCCAGGACACGGAGACGTGTCGACCAGGAGACGTGTCGGTCAGGAGACGTGTCGGCCAGGACACGTGTCGACCAGGAGACATGTCAGCCAGGCGTCGTGTCGGCCAGGAGACGTATCGGCCAGGAGACATGTCAGCCAGGAGACGTGTCGGCCAGGAGACGTGTCGGCCAAGAGACGTGTCGGCCAGGAGACGTGTCGGCCAGGAGATGTGTTGGCCAGGAGACGTGTCGGTAGAAGACGTGTCGACCAAGAGACGTGTCGGCCAGGAGATTTGTCGGCCAGAAGACGTGTCGGCCAGGAGACGTGTCGGCCAGGAGACGTGACGGCCAGGAGACGTGTCGGTCAGGAGACGTGCCGGCCTGGAGACGTGTCGGCCTGGATACGTGTCGACCAGGAGACGTGTCGGCCAGTAGACGTGTCGGCCAGGAGACGCGTCAGCCAGGAGACGTGCCCGCCAGCTGACGTGTTGGCCAGGAGACATGTCAGCCAGGAGACGTGTCGATAAGGAGACGTGTCGGCCAGGAGACGTGTCGGCCAGGAGACGTGTCGGCCAGGAGACGTATGGGCCAGGATACGTGTCGTCTAGGAGACGTGTCGACCAGGAGACGTGTCGGCCAGGAGACGTGTCGGCCAGAAGACGTGCCTGCCAGGAGACGTGTCGGCCAGGAGACATGTCAGCCAGGAGACGTGTCGGCCAGGAGACGTGTCGGC
This sequence comes from Cherax quadricarinatus, assembly GCF_038502225.1. Classification (NCBI taxonomy): domain Eukaryota; kingdom Metazoa; phylum Arthropoda; class Malacostraca; order Decapoda; family Parastacidae; genus Cherax; species Cherax quadricarinatus. The sequence goes on from NW_027195594.1 coordinate 96,926, forward strand.
CAGGAGACATGTCAGCCAGGAGACGAGTCGTCCAGGAAACGTGTCGGCGAAGAGACCTGTCGGCCAGGAGACGTGTCGGCCAGGAGACTTGTTGGCCAGGAGACGTGTCCGCCAGATGACGTGTCGGCCAGGAGACGTGTCGGCCATTAGACGTGTAGGCCAGGAGACGTGTAGGCCAGGAGACGTGCCGGCCAGGAGACGTGTCGGCCAGGAGACGTGTCGGCCACTAGACGTGTAGGCCAGGAGACGTGTCGGCCAGGAGACGTGTCGGCTAGGAGACGTGTCGGCCAGGAGACGTGTCGACGAGGAGACGTGTCGGCCAGGAGACGTGTCGACGAGGAGACGTGTCGGCCAGGAGACGTGTCGGCCAGGTCGCGTGTAGGCCAGGAGACGTGTCGGCCAAGAGACGTGTCGGCCTGGAGACGTGTCGGCCAGGAGATGTGTCGACTAGGAGACGTGTCGGCCAGGAGACGTGTCGGCCAGGAGACGTGTAGACCAGGAGACGTGACGGCCAGGAGACGTGTCGGTCAGGAGACGTGCCGGCCTGGAGACGTGTCGGCCTGGATACGTGTCGACCAGGAGACGTGTCGGCCAGTAGACGTGTCGGCCAGGAGACGCGTCAGCCAGGAGACGTGCCCGCCAGCTGACGTGTTGGCCAGGAGACATGTCAGCCAGGAGACGTGTCGATAAGGAGACGTGTCGGCCAGGAGACGTGTCGGCCAGGAGACTTGTTGGCCAGGAGACGTGTCTGCTAGGAGACGGGCCAGAGATACGTGTCGTCTAGGAGACGTGTCGGCCGACCAGGCCAGGACGTGTCGCCCAGGAGACGTGTCGGCCAGGAGACGTGTCGGCCAGAAGACGTGCCTGCCAGGAGACGTGTCGGCCAGGAGACATGTCAGCCAGGAGACGTGTCGGCCAGGAGACGTGTCGGCCAGGAGACATGTCAGCCAGGAGACGAGTCGTCCAGGAAACGTGTCGGCGAAGAGACCTGTCGGCCAGGAGACGTGTCGGCCAGGAGACTTGTTGGCCAGGAGACGTGTCCGCCAGATGACGTGTCGGCCAGGAGACGTGTCGGCCATTAGACGTGTAGGCCAGGAGACGTGTAGGCCAGGAGACGTGCCGGCCAGGAGACGTGTCGGCCAGGAGACGTGTCGGCCACTAGACGTGTAGGCCAGGAGACGTGTCGGCCAGGAGACGTGTCGGCTAGGAGACGTGTCGGCCAGGAGACGTGTCGACGAGGAGACGTGTCGGCCAGGAGACGTGTCGTCAATGTCGCGTGTAGTCCAGGAGACGTGTCGGCCTGGATACGTGTCGACCAGGAGACGTGTCGGCCAGTAGACGTGTCAGCGAGTAGACGCGTCGACCATGAGACATGCCCGCCAGCTGACGTGTTGGCCAGGAGACATGTCAGCCAGGAGACGTGTCGATAAGGAGACGTGTCGGCCAGGAGACGTGTCGGCCAGGAGACGTGTCGGCCAGGAGACGTGTCGGCCAGGATACGTGTCGTCTAGGAGACGTGTCGACCAGGAGACGTGTCAGCCAGGAGACGTGTCGGCCAGAAGACGTGCCTGCCAGGAGACGTGTCGGCCAGGAGACATGTCAGCCAGGAGACGTGTCGGCCAGGAGACGTGTCGGCCAAGAGACATGTCAGCCAGGAGACAAGTCGTCCAGGAAACGTGTCGGCCAAGAGACCTGTCTGCCAGGAGACGTGTCGTCCAGGAGACTTGTTGGCCAGGAGACGTGTCCGCCAGAAGACGTGTCGGCCAGGAGACGTGTCGGCCAATAGACGTGTAGGCCAGGAGACGTGTAGGCCAGGAGACGTGACGGCCAGGAGACGTGTCGGCCAGGAGACGTGTCGGCCACTAGACGTGTAGGCCAGGAGACGTTTCGGCCAGGAGACGTGTCGGCTACGAGAAGTGTCGGCCAGGAGACGTGTCGACGAGGAGACGTGTCGGCCAGGAGACGTGTCGGCCAGGACGCGTGTAGGCCAGGAGACGTGTCGGCCAGGAGACGTGTCGGCCAGGAGACGTGTCGGACAGGAGATGTGTCGACTAGGAGACGTGTCGGCCAGGAGACGTGTCGGCCAGGAGACGTGTAGACCAGGACACGTGTCGGCCAGGAGACGTGTCGGCCAGGAGACGTGTCGGCCAGGAGACGTGTCGACCAGGAGACGTGTCGACCAGGAGACGTGTCGCCCAGGAGACGTGTCGGCCAGGAGACGTGTAGGCCAGGAGATGTATCGATCAGGAAACGTGTCGGCCAGGAGACGTGCCGGCCAGGAGACGTGTCGGCCATGAGACGTGTCGACCAGTAGATGTGTAGGCCAGGAGACGTGTCGGTCAGGAGACGTGTCGTGCAGGAGACATGTCGGCCAGGAGACGTGTCGGCCAGAAGAAGAGTCGGCCAGGAGTCGTATCGGCCAGAAGTCATATCGACCAGGAGACGTGTCGGCCAGGAGACGTATCGACCAGGAGACGTGTCGGCCAGGAGACGTGTCGGTCAGAAGACGTGTCGACGAGAAGATGTGTCGACCAGGAGACGTGTCGGCCAGAAGACGTACCGGCCATGAGACGTGTCGGCCAGGAGATATGTCAGCCAGGAGACGTGTCGACCAGGAGACGTGTCGGCCAGGAGACGTGTCGGCCAGGAGACGTATCGACCAGGAGACGTGTCGGCCAGGAGACATGTCAGCCAGGAGACGTGTCGACCAGGAGACGTGTCGGAGACGAGACGTGTCGGCCAGGAGACGTGCCGGCCAGGAGACGTTTCGACTAGGAGACATGTCAGCCAGGAGACGTGTCTCCCAGGAGACGTGTCGGCTAGGAGACGTGTCGGTCAGGAGACGTGTCGGTCAGGAGACGTGTCGACCAAGAGACATGTCAGCCAGGAGACGTGTCGCAAGGAGACGTGTCGGCCAGGAGACGTGTCGGTCAGGAGACGTGTCGACGAGAAGATGTGTCGACCAGGAGACGTGTCGGCCAGAAGACGTACCGGCCATGAGACGTGTCGGCCAGGAGACATGTCAGCCAGGAGACGTGTCGACCAGGAGACGTGTCGGCCAGGAGACGTGTCGGCCAGGAGAAGTGTCGGCCAGGAGACGTGTCGACCAGGGGACATGTCAGCCAGGAGACGTGTCTGCAAGGAGACGTGTAGGCTAGGAGACGTGTAGGTCAGGAGACGTGTCGGTCAGGAGACGTGTCGACCAAGAGACATGTCAGCCAGGAGACGTGTCGGCCAGGAGACGTGTCGGCCAGGAGACATGTCAGCCAGGAGACGTGTCGGCCAGGAGACGTGTCTGCCAAGAGACCTGTCGGCCAGCAGACGTGAGGGAAAGGAGACGTGTTGGCCAGGAGACGTGTCTGCTTGGAGACGTGTCTGCCAGGAGACGTGTCGAACAGGAGACGTGTGACCAGGAGACGTCTCGGCCAGGAGACGTGTTTGCCAGGAGACGTGTCGGCCAGGAGACGGAGACGTGTCGGCCAAGAGGCGGAGACGTTTCGTCCAGGACACGGAGACGTGTCGACCAGGAGACGTGTCGGTCAGGAGACGTGTCGGCCAGGACACGTGTCGACCAGGAGACATGTCAGCCAGGCGTCGTGTCGGCCAGGAGACGTATCGGCCAGGAGACATGTCAGCCAGGAGACGTGTCGGCCAGGAGACGTGTCGGCCAAGAGACGTGTCGGCCAGGAGACGTGTCGGCCAGGAGATGTGTTGGCCAGGAGACGTGTAGGCGAGGAGACGTGTCGGTAGGAGACGTGTCGACCAAGAGACGTGTCGGCCAGGAGATTTGTCGGCCAGAAGACGTGTCGGCCAGGAGACGTGTCGGCCAGGAGACGTGTCGGCCAGGAGACGTGTCGGCCAGGAGACGTGTCGGCCAGGAGACGTGTCGGCCAGGAGACGTGTCGACCAGGAGACGTGTCGGCCAGGAGACGTGTCGGCCAGGAGACGTGTCAGCCAGGAGACGTGTCGGCCAGGAGACGTGTTGGCCAGGAGACGTGTCAGCCAGGAGACGTGTCGGCCAGGAGACGTGTCGGCCAGGAGACGTGTCGGCCAGGAGACGTGTCTGCCAGGAGACGTGTCGGCCAGGAGACGTGTCGGCCAGGAGACGTGTCTGCCAGGAGACGTGTCGGCCAGGAGACGTGTCTGCCAGGAGACGTGTCGGCCAGGAGACGTGTCGGCCAGGAGACGTGTCGGCCAGGAGACGTGTCAGCCAGGAGACGTGTCGGCCAGGAGACGTGTCGGCCAGGAGACGTGTCGGCCAGGAGACGTGTCGGCCAGGAGACGTGTTGGCCAGGAGACGTGTCCGCGGGGAGACGTGTCGGCCAGGAGACGTGTCGGCCAGGAGACGTGTAGGCCAGGAGACGTGTCGGCCAGGAGACGTGTCGGCCAGGAGACGTGTCGGCCAGGAGACGTGTCGGCCAGGAGACGTGTCGGCCAGGAGACGTGTCGGCCAGGAGACGTGTCGGCCAGGAGACGTGTCGGCCAGGAGACGTGTCGGCCAGGAGAGATGTCTCGCCAGGAGACGTGTCGGCCAGGAGACGTGTCGGCCAGGAGACGTGTAGGCCAGGAGACGTGTCGGCCAGGAGACGTGTCGGCCGGAGATGTGTCGGCCAGGAGACGTGTCGGCCAGGTGACGTGTCGGCCAGGAGATGTGTCGACTAGGAGACGTGTCAGCCAGGAGACGTGTCAGCCAGGAGACGTGTCTGCCAGGAGACGTGTCGGCCAGGAGACGTGTCGGCCAGGAGACGTGTCGGCCAGGAGACGTGTCGACCAGGAGACGTGTCAGCCAGGAGACGTGTCGGCCAGGAGAGGTGTCTCGCCAGGAGACGTGTCGGCCAGGAGATGTGTCGGCCAGGAGACGTGTCAGCCAGGACAGGTGTCTCGCCAGGAGACGTGTCGGCCAGATGTGTCGGCCAGGAGACTTGTCGGCCAGTAGAGGTGTCTCGCCAGGAGACGTGTCGGCCAGGAGACGTGTCGGCTAGGAGACGTGTCGGCCAGGAGACCTGTCGGCCAGGAGACGTGTCAGCCAGGAGACGTGTCGGCCAGGAGACGTGTCGGCCAGGAGACGTGTCGGCCAGGAGACGTGTCGGCCAGGAGACGTGTCAGCCAGGAGACGTGTCAGCCAGGAGACGTGTAGGCCAGGAGACGTGTCGGCCAGGAGACGTGTCGGCCAGGAGACGTGTCTGCCAGGAGACATGTCGGCCAGGAGACGTGTCGGCCAGGAGACGTGTCGGCCAGGAGACGTGTCTGCCAGGAGACGTGTCGGCCAGGAGACGTGTCTGCCAGGAGACGTGTCGGCCAGGAGACGTGTCGGCCAGGAGACGTGTTGGCCAGGAGACGTGTCTGCCAGGAGACGTGTCTGCCAGGAGACGTGTCTGCCAGGAGACGTGTCGGCCAGGAGACGTGTCGGCCAGGAGACGTGTCTGCCAGGAGACGTGTCGGCCAGAAGACTTGTCGGCCAGGAGACGTGTCGACCAGGAGACGTGTCGACCAGGAGACGTGTCGGCCAGGAGACGTGTCGGCCAGGAGACGTGTCAGCCAGGAGACGTGTCAGCCTGGAGACGTGTCGGCCAGGAGACGTGTCGGCCAGGAGACGTGTCAGCCAGAAAACGTGTCAACCAGGAGACGTGTCAACCAGGAGATGTGTCAGCCAGGAGACGTGTCGGCCATTAGACGTGTAGGCCAGGAGACGTGTCGGCCAGGAGACGTGTCGGCAAGGAGACGTGTCGGCCAGGAGACGTGTCGGCCAGGAGACGTGTCGGCCAGGAGACGTGTCGGCCAGGAGACGTGTCGGCCAGGAGACGTGTCGGCCAGGAGACGTGTCGGCCAGGAGACGTGTCGGCCAGGAGACGTGTCGGCCAGGAGACGTGTCGGCCAGGAGACGTGTCGGCCAGGAGACGTGTCGGCCAGGAGACGTGTCAGCCAGGAGACGTGTCAGCCAGGAGACATGTTGGCCAGGAGACGTGTCAGCCAGGAGACGTGTCGGCCAGGAGACGTGTCGGCCAGGAGACGTGTCGGCCAGGAGACGTGTCGGCCAGGAGACGTGTCGGCCAGGAGACGTGTCTGCCAGGAGACGTGTCGGCCAGGAGACGTGTCGGCCAGGAGACGTGTCGGCCAGGAGACGTGTCTGCCAGGAGACGTGTCGGCCAGGAGACGTGTCGGCCAGGAGACGTGTCGGCCAGGAGACGTGTCGGCCAGGAGACGTGTCGGCCAGGAGACGTGTCGGCCAGGAGACGTGTCGGCCAGGAGACGTGTCGGCCAGGAGACGTGTCGGCCAGGAGACGTGTCGGCCAGGAGACGTGTCGGCCAGGAGACGTGTCAGCCAGGAGACGTGCCGACCAGGAGACGTGTCGGCCAGGAGACGTGTCGGCCAGGAGACGTGTCGGCCAGGAGACGTGTCGGCCAGGAGACGTGTCGGCCAGGAGACGTGTCGGCCAGGAGACGTGTCGGCCAGGAGACGTGTCGGCCAGGAGACGTGTCGGCCAGGAGACGTGTCGGCCAGGAGACGTGTCGGCCAGGAGACGTGTCGGCCAGGAGACGTGTCGGCCAGGAGACGTGTCGGCCAGGAGACGTGTCGGCCAGGAGACGTGTCGGCCAGGAGACGTGTCGGCCAGGAGACGTGTCGGCCAGGAGACGTGTCGGCCAGGAGACGTGTCGGCCAGGAGACGTGTCGGCCAGGAGACGTGTCGGCCAGGAGACGTGTCAGCCAGGAGACGTGTCGGCCAGGAGACGTGTCAGCCAGGAGACGTGTGTCGGCCAGGAGACGTGTCGGCCAGGAGACGTGTCGGCCAGGAGACGTGTCGGCCAGGAGACGTGTCGGCCAGGATACGTGTCGGCCAGGAGACGTGTCGGCCAGGAGACGTGTCGGCCAGGAGACGTGTCAGCCAGGAGACGTGTCGGCCAGGAGACGTGTCGGCCAGGAGACGTGTCGGCCAGGAGACGTGTCGGCCAGGAGACGTGTCGGCCAGGAGACGTGTCGGCCAGGAGACGTGTCGGCCAGGAGACGTGTCGGCCAGGAGACGTGTCGGCCAGGAGACGTGTCGGCCAGGAGACGTGTCGGCCAGGAGACGTGTCGGCCAGGAGACGTGTCGGCCAGGAGACGTGTCGGCCAGGAGACGTGTCGGCCAGGAGACGTGTCGGCCAGGAGACGTGTCGGCCAGGAGACGTGTCGGCCAGGAGACGTGTCGGCCAGGAGACGTGTCGGCCAGGAGACGTGTCGGCCAGGAGACGTGTCGGCCAGGAGACGTGTCGGCCAGGAGACGTGTCGGCCAGGAGACGTGTCGGCCAGGAGACGTGTCGGCCAGGAGACGTGTCGGCCAGGAGACGTGTCGGCCAGGAGACGTGTCGGCCAGGAGACGTGTCGGCCAGGAGACGTGTCGGCCAGGAGACGTGTCGGCCAGGAGACGTGTCAGCCAGGAGACGTGTCAGCCAGGAGACGTGTCGGCCAGGAGACGTGTCGGCCAGGAGACGTGTCGGCCAGGAGACGTGTCGGCCAGGAGACGTGTCGGCCAGGAGACGTGTCGGCCAGGAGACGTGTCGGCCAGGAGACGTGTCCAGGAGACGTGCCAGGAGACGTGTCAGCCAGGAGACGTGTCAGCCAGGAGACGTGTCAGCCAGGAGACGTGTCGGCCAGGAGACGTGTCGGCCAGGAGACGTGTCAGCCAGGAGACGTGTCAGCCAGGAGACGTGTCAGCCAGGAGACGTGTCAGCCAGGAGACGTGTCAGCCAGGAGACGTGTCGGCCAGGAGACGTGTCGGCCAGGAGACGTGTCGGCCAGGAGACGTGTCGGCCAGGAGACGTGTCGGCCAGGAGACGTGTCGGCCAGGAGACGTGTCGGCCAGGAGACGTGTCGGCCAGGAGACGTGTCGGCCAGGAGACGTGTCGGCCAGGAGACGTGTCGGCCAGGAGACGTGTCAGCCAGGAGACGTGTCAGCCAGGAGACGTGTCAGCCAGGAGACGTGTCAGCCAGGAGACGTGTCGGCCAGGAGACGTGTCAGCCAGGAGACGTGTCGGCCAGGAGACGTGTCGGCCAGGAGACGTGTCAGCCAGGAGACGTGTCAGCCAGGAGACGTGTCAGCCAGGAGACGTGTCGGCCAGGAGACGTGTCGGCCAGGAGACGTGTCGGCCAGGAGACGTGTCGGCCAGGAGACGTGTCAGCCAGGAGACGTGTCGGCCAGGAGACGTGTCAGCCAGGAGACGTGTCGGCCAGGAGACGTGTCGGCCAGGAGACGTGTCGGCCAGGAGACGTGTCGGCCAGGAGACGTGTCGGCCAGGAGACGTGTCGGCCAGGAGACGTGTCGGCCAGGAGACGTGTCGGCCAGGAGACGTGTCGGCCAGGAGACGTGTCGGCCAGGAGACGTGTCGGCCAGGAGACGTGTCGGCCAGGAGACGTGTCGGCCAGGAGACGTGTCGGCCAGGAGACGTGTCGGCCAGGAGACGTGTCGGCCAGGAGACGTGTCGGCCAGGAGACGTGTCGGCCAGGAGACGTGTCGGCCAGGAGACGTGTCGGCCAGGAGACGTGTCGGCCAGGAGACGTGTCGGCCAGGAGACGTGTCGGCCAGGAGACGTGTCGGCCAGGAGACGTGTCAGCCAGGAGACGTGTCGGCCAGGAGACGTGTTGGCCAGGAGACGTGTCAGCCAGGAGACGTGTCAGCCAGGAGACGTGTCAGCCAGGAGACGTGTCAGCCAGGAGACGTGTCAGCCAGGAGACGTGTCGGCCAGGAGACGTGTCAGCCAGGAGACGTGTCGGCCAGGAGACGTGTCAGCCAGGAGACGTGTCGGCCAGGAGACGTGTCAGCCAGGAGACGTGTCGGCCAGGAGACGTGTCGGCCAGGAGACGTGTCGGCCAGGAGACGTGTCAGCCAGGAGACGTGTCGGCCAGGAGACGTGTCGGCCAGGAGACGTGTCGGCCAGGAGACGTGTCAGCCAGGAGACGTGTCAGCCAGGAGACGTGTCAGCCAGGAGACGTGTCAGCCAGGAGACGTGTCAGCCAGGAGACGTGTCAGCCAGGAGACGTGTCAGCCAGGAGACGTGTCGGCCAGGAGACGTGTCGGCCAGGAGACGTGTCGGCCAGGAGACGTGTCAGCCAGGAGACGTGTCAGCCAGGAGACGTGTCAGCCAGGAGACGTGTCGGCCAGGAGACGTGTCGGCCAGGAGACGTGTCAGCCAGGAGACGTGTCAGCCAGGAGACGTGTCGGCCAGGAGACGTGTCAGCCAGGAGACGTGTCGGCCAGGAGACGTGTCGGCCAGGAGACGTGTCGGCCAGGAGACGTGTCGGCCAGGAGACGTGTCGGCCAGGAGACGTGTCGGCCAGGAGACGTGTCGGCCAGGAGACGTGTCGGCCAGGAGACGTGTCGGCCAGGAGACGTGTCGGCCAGGAGACGTGTCGGCCAGGAGACGTGTCGGCCAGGAGACGTGTCGGCCAGGAGACGTGTCGGCCAGGAGACGTGTCGGCCAGGAGACGTGTCAGCCAGGAGACGTGTCGGCCAGGAGACGTGTCGGCCAGGAGACGTGTCGGCCAGGAGACGTGTCGGCCAGGAGACGTGTCGGCCAGGAGACGTGTCAGCCAGGAGACGTGTCAGCCAGGAGACGTGTCGGCCAGGAGACGTGTCGGCCAGGAGACGTGTCGGCCAGGAGACGTGTCGGCCAGGAGACGTGTCGGCCAGGAGACGTGTCGGCCAGGAGACGTGTCGGCCAGGAGACGTGTCGGCCAGGAGACGTGTCGGCCAGGAGACGTGTCGGCCAGGAGACGTGTCGGCCAGGAGACGTGTCGGCCAGGAGACGTGTCGGCCAGGAGACGTGTCGGCCAGGAGACGTGTCGGCCAGGAGACGTGTCGGCCAGGAGACGTGTCGGCCAGGAGACGTGTCGGCCAGGAGACGTGTCGGCCAGGAGACGTGTCGGCCAGGAGACGTGTCGGCCAGGAGACGTGTCAGCCAGGAGACGTGTCAGCCAGGAGACGTGTCAGCCAGGAGACGTGTCAGCCAGGAGACGTGTCGGCCAGGAGACGTGTCGGCCAGGAGACGTGTCGGCCAGGAGACGTGTCAGCCAGGAGACGTGTCAGCCAGGAGACGTGTCAGCCAGGAGACGTGTCAGCCAGGAGACGTGTCAGCCAGGAGACGTGTCAGCCAGGAGACGTGTCAGCCAGGAGACGTGTCGGCCAGGAGACGTGTCAGCCAGGAGACGTGTCAGCCAGGAGACGTGTCAGCCAGGAGACGTGTCAGCCAGGAGACGTGTCAGCCAGGAGACGTGTCAGCCAGGAGACGTGGCCAGGAGACGTGTCAGCCAGGAGACGTGTCGGCCAGGAGACGTGTCAGCCAGGAGACGTGTCAGCCAGGAGACGTGTCAGCCAGGAGACGTGTCAGCCAGGAGACGTGTCAGCCAGGAGACGTGTCAGCCAGGAGACGTGTCGGCCAGGAGACGTGTCAGCCAGGAGACGTGTCGGCCAGGAGACGTGTCGGCCAGGAGACGTGTCAGCCAGGAGACGTGTCGGCCAGGAGACGTGTCGGCCAGGAGACGTGTCGGCCAGGAGACGTGTCGGCCAGGAGACGTGTCGGCCAGGAGACGTGTCGGCCAGGAGACGTGTCGGCCAGGAGACGTGTCGGCCAGGAGACGTGTCGGCCAGGAGACGTGTCGGCCAGGAGACGTGTCGGCCAGGAGACGTGTCGGCCAGGAGACGTGTCAGCCAGGAGACGTGTCGGCCAGGAGACGTGTCGGCCAGGAGACGTGTCGGCCAGGAGACGTGTCGGCCAGGAGACGTGTCGGCCAGGAGACGTGTCGGCCAGGAGACGTGTCGGCCAGGAGACGTGTCAGCCAGGAGACGTGTCAGCCAGGAGACGTGTCAGCCAGGAGACGTGTCGGCCAGGAGACGTGTCGGCCAGGAGACGTGTCGGCCAGGAGACGTGTCGGCCAGGAGACGTGTCGGCCAGGAGACGTGTCGGCCAGGAGACGTGTCGGCCAGGAGACGTGTCGGCCAGGAGACGTGTCGGCCAGGAGACGTGTCGGCCAGGAGACGTGTCAGCCAGGAGACGTGCCGACCAGGAGACGTGTCGGCCAGGAGACGTGTGTCGTGTCGGCCAGGAGACGTGTCGGCCAGGAGACGTGTCGGCCAGGAGACGTGTCGGCCAGGAGACGTGTCGGCCAGGAGACGTGTCGGCCAGGAGACGTGTCGGCCAGGAGACGTGTCGGCCAGGAGACGTGTCGGCCAGGAGACGTGTCGGCCAGGAGACGTGTCGGCCAGGAGACGTGTCGGCCAGGAGACGTGTCGGCCAGGAGACGTGTCGGCCAGGAGACGTGTCGGCCAGGAGACGTGTCGGCCAGGAGACGTGTCGGCCAGGAGACGTGTCGGCCAGGAGACGTGTCAGCCAGGAGACGTGTCGGCCAGGAGACGTGTCGGCCAGGAGACGTGTCGGCCAGGAGACGTGTCGGCCAGGAGACGTGTCGGCCAGGAGACGTGTCGGCCAGGAGACGTGTCGGCCAGGAGACGTGTCGGCCAGGAGACGTGTCGGCCAGGAGACGTGTCAGCCAGGAGACGTGTCGGCCAGGAGACGTGGGTGAAAGGAGACGTGTCGGCCAGGAGACGTGTCGGCCAGGAGACGTGTCGGCCAGGAGACGTGTCGGCCAGGAGACGTGTCGGCCAGGAGACGTGTCGGCCAGGAGACGTGTCGGCCAGGAGACGTGTCGGCCAGGAGACGTGTCGGCCAGGAGACGTGTCGGCCAGGAGACGTGTCGGCCAGGAGACGTGTCGGCCAGGAGACGTGTCGGCCAGGAGACGTGTCGGCCAGGAGACGTGTCGGCCAGGAGACGTGTCGGCCAGGAGACGTGTCGGCCAGGAGACGTGTCGGCCAGGAGACGTGTCGGCCAGGAGACGTGTCAGCCAGGAGACGTGTCAGCCAGGAGACGTGTCGGCCAGGAGACGTGTCGGCCAGGAGACGTGTCAGCCAGGAGACGTGTCGGCCAGGAGACGTGTCGGCCAGGAGACGTGTCGGCCAGGAGACGTGTCGGCCAGGAGACGTGTCAGCCAGGAGACGTGTCGGCCAGGAGACGTGTCGGCCAGGAGACGTGTCAGGAGACGTGCCATGAGACGTGTCAGCCAGGAGACGTGTCGGCCAGGAGACGTGTCGGCCAGGAGACGTGTCGGCCAGGAGACGTGTCAGCCAGGAGACGTGTCAGCCAGGAGACGTGTCGGCCAGGAGACGTGTCGGCCAGGAGACGTGTCAGCCAGGAGACGTGTCGGCCAGGAGACGTGTCAGCCAGGAGACGTGTCGGCCAGGAGACGTGTCAGCCAGGAGACGTGTCGGCCAGGAGACGTGTCGGCCAGGAGACGTGTCGGCCAGGAGACGTGTCAGCCAGGAGACGTGTCAGCCAGGAGACGTGTCAGCCAGGAGACGTGTCGGCCAGGAGACGTGTCAGCCAGGAGACGTGTCAGCCAGGAGACGTGTCAGCCAGGAGACGTGTCAGCCAGGAGACGTGTCAGCCAGGAGACGTGTCGGCCAGGAGACGTGTCGGCCAGGAGACGTGTCGGCCAGGAGACGTGTCGGCCAGGAGACGTGTCGGCCAGGAGACGTGTCGGCCAGGAGACGTGTCGGCCAGGAGACGTGTCGGCCAGGAGACGTGTCAGCCAGGAGACGTGTCGGCCAGGAGACGTGTCGGCCAGGAGACGTGTCGGCCAGGAGACGTGTCGGCCAGGAGACGTGTCGGCCAGGAGACGTGTCGGCCAGGAGACGTGTCGGCCAGGAGACGTGTCAGCCAGGAGACGTGTCGGCCAGGAGACGTGTCGGCCAGGAGACGAGTCGGCCAGGAGACGTGTCGGCCAGGAGACGTGTCGGCCAGGAGACGTGTCGGCCAGGAGACGTGTCGGCCAGGAGACGTGTCGGCCAGGAGACGTGTCAGCCAGGAGACGTGTCAGCCAGGAGACGTGTCGGCCAGGAGACGTGTCGTCAGCCAGGAGACGTGTCAGCCAGGAGACGTGTGCCAGGAGAGCCAGGAGACGTGTCAGCCAGGAGACGTGTCAGCCAGGAGACGTGTCAGCCAGGAGACGTGTCAGCCAGGAGACGTGTCAGCCAGGAGACGTGTCAGCCAGGAGACGTGTCAGCCAGTAGACGTGTCAGCCAGGAGACGTGTCAGCCAGGAGACGTGTCAGCCAGGAGACGTGTCAGCCAGTAGACGTGTCAGCCAGGAGACGTGTCAGCCAGGAGACGTGTTGGCCAGGAGACGTGTCAGCCAGGAGACGTGTCAGCCAGGAGACGTGTCAGCCAGGAGACGCGTCAGCCAGGAGACGACGTGTCGGCCAGGAAACGTTTCGGCCAGGAGACGTGTCGGCCAGGAGACGTGTTGGCCAGGAGACGTGTCAGCCAGGAGACGTGTCAGCCAGGAGACGTGTCGGCCAGGAGACGTGTCAGCCAGGAGACGTGTCAGCCAGGAGACGTGTCGGCCAGGAGACGTGTCGGCCAGGAGACGTGTCGGCCAGGAGACGTGTCGGCCAGGAGACGTGTCGGCCAGGAGACGTGTCGGCCAGGAGACGTGTCAGGAGACGTGTCTGCAAGGAGACGTGTCCGCCAGGAGACGTGTCGGCCAGGAGACGTGTCGGCCAGGAGACGTGTCGGCCAGGAGACGTGTCAGCCAGGAGACGTGTCAGCCAGGAGACGTGTCAGCCAGGAGACGTGTCAGCCAGGAGACGTGTCGTGTCGGCCAGGAGACGTGTCAGCCAGGAGACGTGTCAGCCAGGAGACGTGTCAGCCAGGAGACGTGTCAGCCAGGAGACGTGTCAGCCAGGAGACGTGTCAGCCAGGAGACGTGTCAGCCAGGAGACGAGTCAGCCAGGACGCCAGGAGAGGTGTCGGCCAGGAGACGTGTCGGCCAGGAGACGTGTCGGCCAGGAGACGTGTGGGCCAGGAGACGTGTCAGCCAGGAGACGTGTCAGCCAGGAGACGTGTCAGCCAGGAGACGTGTCGGCCAGGAGACGTGTCGGCCAGGAGACGTGTCAGCCAGGAGACGTGTCAGCCAGGAGACGTGTCAGCCAGGAGACGTGTCAGCCAGGAGACGTGTCAGCCAGGAGACGTGTCAGCCAGGAGACGTGTCAGCCAGGAGACGTGTCGGCCAGGAGACGTGTCGGCCAGGAGACGTGTCGGCCAGGAGACGTGTCGGCCAGGAGACGTGTCGGCCAGGAGACGTGTCAGCCAGGAGACGTGTCAGCCAGGAGACGTGTCAGCCAGGAGACGTGTCGGCCAGGAGACGTGTCGGCCAGGAGACGTGTCGGCCAGGAGACGTGTCGGCCAGGAGACGTGTCGGCCAGGAGACGTGTCGGCCAGGAGACGTGTCAGCCAGGAGACGTGTCGGCCAGGAGACGTGTCGGCCAGGAGACGTGTCAGCCAGGAGACGTGTCAGCCAGGAGACGTGTCAGCCAGGAGACGTGTCAGCCAGGAGACGTGTCAGCCAGGAGACGTGTCAGCCAGGAGACGTGTCAGCCAGGAGACGTGTCAGCCAGGAGACGTGTCAGCCAGGAGACGTGTCAGCCAGGAGACGTGTCAGCCAGGAGACGTGTCAGCCAGGAGACGTGTCAGCCAGGAGACGTGTCAGCCAGGAGACGTGTCAGGGCCAGGAGACGTGTCAGCCAGGAGACGTGTCGGCCAGGAGACGTGTGCCAGGAGACGTGTCAGCCAGGAGACGTGTCAGGAGATGTGTCGGCCAGGAGACGTGTCGGCCAGGATACGTGTCGGCCAGGAGACGTGTCGGCCAGGAGACGTGTCAGCCAGGAGACGTGTCGGCCAGGAGACGTGTCGGCCAGGAGACGTGTCGGCCAGGAGACGTGTCAGCCAGGAGACGTGTCAGCCAGGAGACGTGTCAGCCAGGAGACGTGTCGGCCAGGAGACGTGTCGGCCAGGAGACGTGTCAGCCAGGAGACGTGTCAGCCAGGAGACGTGTCGGCCAGGAGACGTGTCAGCCAGGAGACGTGTCAGCCAGGAGACGTGTCGGCCAGGAGACGTGTCAGCCAGGAGACGTGTCAGCCAGGAGACGTGTCAGCCAGGAGACGTGTCAGCCAGGAGACGAGTCGGCCAGGAGAGGCCAGGAGACGTGTCAGCCAGGAGACGTGTCGGCCAGGAGACGTGTCGTGGCCAGGAGACGTGCCAGGAGACGTGTCGGCCAGGAGACGTGTCGGCCAGGAGACGTGTCGGCCAGGAGACGTGTCGGCCAGGAGAGATGTCGGCCAGGAGACGTGTCGACCAGGAGACGTGTCGGCCAGGAGACGTGTCGGCCAGGAGACGTGTCGGCCAGGAGACGTGTCGGCCAGGAGACGTGTCGGCCAGGAGACGTGTCGGCCAGGAGACGTGTCGGCCAGGAGACGTGTCGGCCAGGAGACGTGTTGGCCAGGAGACGTGTCAGCCAGGAGACGTGTCAGCCAGGAGACGTGTCGGCCAGGAGACGTGTCAGCCAGGAGACGTGTCGGCCAGGAGACGTGTCGGCCAGGAGACGTGTCGGCCAGGAGACGTGTCGGCCAGGAGACGTGTCGGCCAGGAGACGTGTCGGCCAGGAGACGTGTCGGCCAGGAGACGTGTCGGCCAGGAGAGCCACGAGACGCCTCAGCCACGAGACGTGTCTGCCAGGAGACGTGTCGGCCAGGAGACGTGTCAGCCAGGAGACGTGTCAGCCAGGAGACGTGTCAGCCAGGAGACGTGTCGGCCAGGAGACGTGTCGGCCAGGAGACGTGTCGGCCAGGAGACGTGTCGGCCAGGAGACGTGTCAGCCAGGAGACGTGTCAGCCAGGAGACGTGTCGGCCAGGAGACGTGTCAGCCAGGAGACGTGTCGGCCAGGAGACGTGTCGGCCAGGAGACGTGTCAGCCAGGAGACGTGTCGGCCAGGAGACGTGTCGACCAGGAGACGTGTCGGCCAGGAGACGTGGCCAGGAGACGTGTCAGCCAGGAGACGTGTCAGCCAGAGACGTGAGCCAGGAGACGTGTCAGCCAGGAGACGTGTCAGCCAGGAGACGTGTCGGCCAGGAGACGTGTCGGCCAGGAGACGTGTCAGCCAGGAGACGTGTCGGCCAGGAGACGTGTCGGCCAGGAGACGTGTCGGCCAGGAGACGTGTCGGCCAGGAGACGTGTCGGCCAGGAGACGTGTCGGCCAGGAGACGTGTCGGCCAGGAGACGTGTCGGCCAGGAGACGTGTCGGCCAGGAGACGTGTCGGCCAGGAGACGTGTCGGCCAGGAGACGTGTCGGCCAGGAGACGTGTCGGCCAGGAGACGTGTCGGCCAGGAGACGTGTCGGCCAGGAGACGTGTCGGCCAGGAGACGTGTCGGCCAGGAGACGTGTCGGCCAGGAGACGTGTCGGCCAGGAGACGTGTCGGCCAGGAGACGTGTCAGCCAGGAGACGTGTCGGCCAGGAGACGTGTCAGCCAGGAGACGTGTCAGCCAGGAGACGTGTCAGCCAGGAGACGTGTCGGCCAGGAGACGTGTCAGCCAGGAGACGTGTCAGCCAGGAGACGTGTCAGCCAGGAGACGTGTCAGCCAGGAGACGTGTCAGCCAGGAGACGTGTCAGCCAGGAGACGTGTCAGCCAGGAGACGTGTCAGCCAGGAGACGTGTCAGCCAGGAGACGTGTCAGCCAGGAGACGTGTCAGCCAGGAGACGTGTCAGCCAGGAGACGTGTCAGCCAGGAGACGTGTCAGCCAGGAGACGTGTCGACCAGGCGACGTGTCAGCCAGGAGACGTGTCAGCCAGGAGACGTGTCAGCCACGCCAGGAGACGTGTCAGCCAGGAGACGTGTCAGCCAGGAGACGTGTCAGCCAGGAGACGTGTCGGCCAGGAGACGTGTCAGCCAGGAGACGTGTCGGCCAGGAGACGTGTCGGCCAGGAGACGTGTCAGCCAGGAGACGTGTGTCAGGAGACGTGTCGGCCAGGAGACGTGTCGGCCAGGAGACGTGTCGGCCAGGAGACGTGTCGCCCAGGCGACGTGTCAGCCAGGAGACGTGTCAGCCAGGAGACGTGTCAGCCAGGAGACGTGTCAGCCAGGAGACGTGTCAGCCTCCAGGAGACGTGTCAGCCAGGAGACGTGTCAGCCAGGAGACGTGTCAGCCAGGAGACGTGTCAGCCAGGAGACGTGTCAGCCAGGAGACGTGTCAGCCAGGAGACGTGTCAGCCAGGAGACGTGTCAGCCAGGAGATGTGTCAGCCAGGAGAGCCAGGAGACGTGTCGGCCAGAAGACGTATCAGCCAGGAGACGTGTCGGCCAGGAGACGTGTCAGCCAGGAGACGTGCCAGGAGACGTGTCAGCCAGGAGACGTGTCAGGAGACGTGTCCAGGAGACGTGTCAGCCAGAAGACGTATCGGCCAGGAGACGTGTCAGCCAGGAGACGTGTCGGCCAGGAGACAGGAGACGTGTCGGCCAGGAGACGTGTCAGCCAGGAGACGTGTCAGCCAGGAGACGTGTCGCCAGCAGACGTGTCAGCCAGGAGACGTGTCAGCCAGGAGACGTGTCGGCCAGGAGACGTGTCGGCCAGGAGACGTGTCAGCCAGGAGACGTGTCGGCCAGGAGAGACGTGTCAGCCAGGAGACGTGTCAGCCAGGAGACGTGTCAGGAGAGCCAGGAGACGTGTCGGCCAGGAGACGTGTCAGCCAGGAGAGGCCAGGAGACGTGTCGGCCAGGAGACGTGTCGGCCAGGAGACGTGTCGGCCACGTGTCAGCCAGGAGACGTGTCGGCCAGGAGACGTGTCGGCCAGGAGACGTGTCGGCCAGGAGACGTGTCAGCCAGGAGACGTGTCAGCCAGGAGACGTGTCAGCCAGGAGACGTGTCAGCCAGGAGACGTGTCAGCCAGGAGACGTGTCAGCCAGGAGACGTGTCGGCCAGGAGACGTGTCAGCCAGGAGACGTGTCAGCCAGGAGACGTGTCGGCCAGGAGACGTGTCGGCCAGGAGACGTGTCAGCCAGGAGACGTGTCAGCCAGGAGACGTGTCAGCCAGGAGACGTGTCGGCCAGGAGACGTGTCAGCCAGGAGACGTGTCGGCCAGGAGACGTGTCAGCCAGGAGACGTGTCGGCCAGGAGACGTGTCAGCCAGGAGACGTGTCAGCCAGGAGACGTGTCAGCCAGGAGACGTGTCAGCCAGGAGACGTGTCAGCCAGGAGACGTGTCGGCCAGGAGACGTGTCAGCCAGGAGACGTGTCGGCCAGGAGACGTGTCGGCCAGGAGACGTGTCGGCCAGGAGACGTGTCAGCCAGGAGACGTGTCAGCCAGGAGACGTGTCGGCCAGGAGACGTGTCAGCCAGGAGACGTGTCAGCCAGGAGACGTGTCTTCCAGGAGACGTGTCTTCCAGGAGACGTGTCAGCCAGGAGACGTGTCAGCCAGGAGACGTGTCAGCCAGGAGACGTGTCAGCCAGGAGACGTGTCAGCCAGGAGACGTGTCAGCCAGGAGACGTGTCAGCCAGGAGACGTGTCAGCCAGGAGACGTGTCAGCCAGGAGACGTGTCGGCCAGGAGACGTGTCGGCCAGGAGACGTGTCAGCCAGGAGACGTGTCGGCCAGGAGACGTGTCGGCCAGGAGACGTGTCGGCCAGGAGACGTGTCGGCCAGGAGACGTGTCAGCCAGGAGACGTGTCGGCCAGGAGACGTGTCGGCCAGGAGACGTGTCGGCCAGGAGACGTGTCGGCCAGGAGACGTGTCAGCCAGGAGACGTGTCGGCCAGGAGACGTGTCAGCCAGGAGACGTGTCAGCCAGGAGACGTGTCGGCCAGGAGACGTGTCGGCCAGGAGACGTGTCAGCCAGGAGACGTGTCGGCCAGGAGACGTGTCAGCCAGGAGACGTGTCAGCCAGGAGACATGTCGGCCAGGAGACGTGTCGCCCAGGCGACGTGTCAGCCAGGAGACGTGTCAGCCAGGAGACGTGTCAGCCAGGAGACGTGTCAGCCAGGAGACGTGTCAGCCAGGAGACGTGTCAGCCAGGAGACGTGTCAGCCAGGAGACGTGTCAGCCAGGAGACGTGTCAGCCAGGAGACGTGTCAGCCAGGAGACGTGTCAGCCAGGAGACGTGTCTGCCAGGAGACGTGTCAGCCAGGAGACGTGTCAGCCAGGAGACGTGTCAGCCAGGAGACGTGTCGGCCAGGAGACGTGTCAGCCAGGAGACGTGTCAGCCAGGAGACGTGTCAGCCAGGAGACGTGTCAGCCAGGAGACGTGTCAGCCAGGAGACGTGTCGGCCAGGAGACGTGTCAGCCAGGAGACGTGTCGGCCAGGAGACGTGTCAGCCAGGAGACGTGTCAGCCAGGAGACGTGTCAGCCAGGAGACGTGTCGGCCAGGAGACGTGTCAGCCAGGAGACGTGTCAGCCAGGAGACGTGTCAGCCAGGAGACGTGTCGGCCAGGAGACGTGTCAGCCAGGAGACGTGTCAGCCAGGAGACGTGTCAGCCAGGAGACGTGTCAGCCAGGAGACGTGTCAGCCAGGAGACGTGTCAGCCAGGAGACGTGTCGGCCAGGAGACGTGTCAGCCAGGAGACGTGTCAGCCAGGAGACGTGTCAGCCAGGAGACGTGTCAGCCAGGAGACGTGTCGGCCAGGAGACGTGTCAGCCAGGAGACGTGTCAGCCAGGAGACGTGTCAGCCAGGAGACGTGTCAGCCAGGAGACGTGTCAGCCAGGAGACGTGTCAGCCAGGAGACGTGTCAGCCAGGAGACGTGTCAGCCAGGAGACGTGTCAGCCAGGAGACGTGTCGGCCAGGAGACGTGTCAGCCAGGAGACGTGTCAGCCAGGAGACGTGTCAGCCAGGAGACGTGTCAGCCAGGAGACGTGTCGGCCAGGAGACGTGTTGGCCAGGAGACGTGTCGGCCTCGGCCAGGAAACGTGTCGGCCAAGAGACGTGTCAGCCAGGAGACGTGTCGGCCAGGAGAGGTGACGTGTCGTGTCGTCGAGGAGACGTGTCGGCCAGGAGACGTGTCGGCCAGGAGACGTGTCGGCCAGGAGACGTGTCGGCCAGGAGACGTGTCGGCCAGGAGACGTGTCGGCCAGGAGACGTGTCGGCCAGGAGACGTGTCGGCGAGGAGACGTGTCGGCCAGGAGACGTGTCGGCCAGGAGACGTGTCGGCCAGGAGACGTGTCGGCCAGGAGACGTGTCGGCCAGGAGACGTGTCGGCCAGGAGACGTGTCGGCCAGGAGAGGCAGGAGACGTGTCGGCTAGGAGACGTGTCGGCCAGGAGACGTGTCAGCCAGGAGACGTGTCGGCCAGAAGACGTGTCAGCCAGGAGACGTGTCAGCCAGGAGACGTGTCAGCCAGGAGACGTGTCAGTCAGGAGACATGTCAGCCAGGAGACGTGTCAGGAGACGCCAGGAGACGTGTCAGCCAGGAGACGTGTCGGCCAGGAGACGTGTCAGCCAGGAGACGTGTCGGTCAGGAGACGTGTCAGCCAGGAGACGTGTCGGCCAGGAGACGTGTCAGCCAGGAGACGTGTCGGCCAGGAGACGTGTCAGCCAGGAGACGTGTCAGCCAGGAGACGTGTCAGCCAGGAGACGTGTCAGCCAGGAGACGTGTCAGCCAGGAGACGTGTCGGCCAGGAGACGTGTCAGCCAGGAGACGTGTCAGCCAGGAGACGTGTCAGCCAGGAGACGTGTCGGCCAGGAGACGTGTCAGCCAGGAGACGTGTCGGCCAGGAGACGTGTCAGCCAGGAGACGTGTCAGCCAGGAGACGTGTCAGCCAGGAGACGTGTCAGCCAGGAGACGTGTCAGCCAGGAGACGTGTCAGCCAGGAGACGTGTCAGCCAGGAGACGTGTCGGCCAGGAGACGTGTCAGCCAGGAGACGTGTCAGCCAGGAGACGTGTCGGCCAGGAGACGTGTCAGCCAGGAGACGTGTCAGCCAGGAGACGTGTCGGCCAGGAGACGTGTCGGCCAGGAGACGTGTCAGCCAGGAGACGTGTCGGCCAGGAGACGTGTCAGCCAGGAGACGTGTCAGCCAGGAGACGTGTCAGCCAGGAGACGTGTCAGCCAGGAGACGTGTCGGCCAGGAGACGTGTCGGCCAGGAGACGTGTCAGCCAGGAGACGTGTCAGCCAGGAGACGTGTCAGCCAGGAGACGTGTCAGCCAGGAGACGTGTCAGCCAGGAGACGTGTCGGCCAGGAGACGTGTCAGCCAGGAGACGTGTCGGCCAGGAGACGTGTCAGCCAGGAGACGTGTCGGCCAGGAGACGTGTCAGCCAGGAGACGTGTCGGCCAGGAGACGTGTCAGCCAGGAGACGTGTCGGCCAGGAGACGTGTCAGCCAGGAGACGTGTCGGCCAGGAGACGTGTCAGCCAGGAGACGTGTCGGCCAGGAGACGTGTCGGCCAGGAGACGTGTCAGCCAGGAGACGTGTCAGCCAGGAGACGTGTCAGCCAGGAGACGTGTCGGCCAGGAGACGTGTCAGCCAGGAGACGTGTCAGCCAGGAGACGTGTCAGCCAGGAGACGTGTCGGCCAGGAGACGTGTCAGCCAGGAGACGTGTCGGCCAGGAGACGTGTCAGCCAGGAGACGTGTCAGGAGACGTGTCAGGAGACGTGTCAGCCAGGAGACGTGTCGGCCAGGAGACGTGTCAGCCAGGAGACGTGTCAGCCAGGAGACGTGTCAGCCAGGAGACGTGTCAGCCAGGAGACGTGTCAGCCAGGAGACGTGTCGGCCAGGAGACGTGTCAGCCAGGAGACGTGTCGGCCAGGAGACGTGTCAGCCAGGAGACGTGTCAGCCAGGAGACGTGTCAGCCAGGAGACGTGTCAGCCAGGAGACGTGTCAGCCAGGAGACGTGTCAGCCAGGAGACGTGTCGGCCAGGAGACGTGTCGGCCAGGAGACGTGTCGGCCAGGAGACGTGTCAGCCAGGAGACGTGTCGGCCAGGAGACGTGTCGGCCAGGAGACGTGTCAGCCAGGAGACGTGTCAGCCAGGAGACGTGTCGGCCAGGAGACGTGTCTGAATTTTATGCTGAAAGTAACTTAAATATGACATTTTAGTTGAGTATTGAGTCAATATATATTTCAAGTGTGAAAATCCATAATTTTAGCTAAAATATCAAGTTTGTCTGAAAAGTGTTCTAAATACTAAAAATCGTCGAAATATGCAGTAAAACATCATTTTACCATATTTTTCGATTTTTTCAATGCTTTTGCTATTTTTAAAAATACCTGAAGCATTGAAAAAATCGAAAAATATGGTAAAATGATGTTTTACTGCATATTTCGACGATTTGGAGCATTTAGAACACTTTTCAAGCAAACCTGAATTTTAGCTAAAACTAAAAACATGTCTGATTTTCAAACTTGAAATACATATTGACACAATACTACACTAAAATGTCATATGTAATATACTTTCAGCATAAAATTCAATTCCATCAGTAATTCTGATGAAAAAGTTTGAAAATCCATGAATTTTAGCTAAAAAATCAGGTTTGTCTGAAAAGTGTTCTAAATGCTCTAAATCGTCGAAATATGCAGTAAAACATCATTATGTCACATTTTTCGATTTTTTCAATGCTTTTGGTATTTTTAAAAAATATGTGAAATATTCAAAAATTTTTCTGAATTTAATCGAAATTTTATTGGCTTTTTGAAAAATATGTAATGTACTTTAAAATGTTGAAAAGCCTCGAAAATTTCAATCCCATTAGTAATTCCGATAAAAAAAAGTTCGAAAATCCATGAACTTTAGTTAAAAAATCAGCTTTGTCTGAAAAGTGTTCTAAATGCTCCAAATCGTCGAAATATGCAGTAGAACATCATTTTTACCATATTTTTCGATTTTTTCAATGCTTCAGGTATTTTTAAAAATAGCAAAAGCATTGAAAAATCGAAAAATATGGTAAAATGATGTTTTACTGCATATTTCGACGATTTGGAGCATTTAGAGCACTTTTCAAACAAACCTTACTTTTTAGCTAAAATACATGGATTTTCACACTTGACATACATATTGACACAATACTACACTAAAATGTCATATTTAAGTTACTTTCAGCATAAAATTCAATTCCATCAGTAATTCTGATAAAAAAGTTTGAAAATCCATGAATTTTAGCTAAAAAATCAGGTTTGTCTGAAAAGTGTTCTAAATGCTCTAAATCGTCGAAATATGCAGTAAAACATCATTTTGCCACATTTTTCGATTTTTTCAATGTTTTTGGTATTTTTAAAAAATATATGAAATATTCAAAATTATTTCTGAATTTCATCGAAATTTTATGGGCTTTTTGAAAAATATGTAATATACTTTAAAATGTTGAAAAGCCTCGAAAATTTCAATTCCATTAGTAATTCTGATAAAAAAGTTTGAAAATCCATGAATTTTAGCTAAAAAATCAGGTTTGTCTGAAAAGTGTTCTAAATGCTCCAAATCGTCGAAATATGCAGTAAAACATCATTTTACCATATTTTTCGATTTTTTCAATGCTTCAGGTATTTCATATATTTCAGGTATTTCATATATTTCATATATTTTTTAAAAATACCAAAAGCATTGAAAAAATCGAAAAATATGGTAAAATGATGTTTTACTGCATATTTCGACGATTTAGAGCACTTAGAACACTTTTCAGACAAACCTGACTTTTTAGCTACAATTCATGGATTTTCACAATTTTTTATCAGAATTACTGATGGAACTGAATTTTGCTGAAAGTAACTTAAACATTACATTTTAGTGTAGTATTGTGTCAATATATATTTCAAGTGTGAAAATCCATGTATTTTAGCTAAAAAGAAAGGTTTGTATGAAAAGTGCTCTAAATTTCTCAAATCGTCGAAATATGCAGTAAAAAACATTTTACCATATTTTTCGATTTTTTCAATGCTTTTGCTATTTTTAAAAATACCTGAAGCATTGAAAAAATCGAAAAATGTGGTAAAATGATGTTTTACTGCATATTTCGACGATTTTCAGCATTTAGAGCACTTTTCAATTAAACCTTACTTTTTAGCTAAAATACATGGATTTTCACACTTGAAATATATATTGACACAATACTACACTAAAATGTCATATTTAAGTTACTTTCAGCATAAAATTCAATTCCATCAGTAATTCTGATAAAAAAGTTTGAAAATCCATGAATTTTAGCTAAAAAATCAGGTTTGTCTGAAAAGTGTTCTAAATGCTCTAAATCGTCGAAATATGCAGTAAAACATCATTTTGCCACATTTTTCGATTTTTTCAATGCTTTTGGTATTTTTAAAAAATATATGAAATATTCAAAATTATTTCTGAATTTCATCGAAATTTTATGGGCTTTTTGAAAAATATGTAATATACTTTAAAATGTTGAAAAGCCTCGAAAATTTCAATTCCATTAGTAATTCTGATAAAAAAGTTTGAAAATCCATGAATTTTAGCTAAAATATCAGGTTTGTCTGAAAAGTGTTCTAAATGCTCCAAATCGTCGAAATATGCAGTAAAACATCATTTTACCATATTTTTCGATTTTTTCAATGCTTCAGGTATTTTTAAAAATAGAAAAAGCATTGAAAAAATCGAAAAATATGGTAAAATGATGTTTTACTGCATATTTCGACGATTTGGAGCATTTAGAGCACTTTTCAAACAAACCTTTCTTTTTACCTAAAATACATGGATTTTCACACTTGAAATATATATTGACACAATACTACACTAAAATGTCATATTTAAGTTACTTTCAGAATAAAATTCAATTCCATCAGTAATTCTGTTAAAAAACTTTGAAAATCCATGAATTACTGCTGAAAAAATCAGGATTGTGTGAAAAGTGTTCTAAATGCTCTAAATACGTCGAAATATGCAGTAAAACATCATTTTGACACATTTTTCGATTTTTTCAATGCTTTTGGTATTTTTAAAAAATATATGAAATATTCAAAATTATTTCTGAATTTCATCGAAATTTTATGGGCTTTTTGAAATATATGTAATATACTTTAAAATGTTGAAAAGCCTCGAAAATTTCAATTCCATTAGTAATTCTGATAAAAAAGTTTGAAAATCCATGAATTTTAGCTAAAAAATCAGCTTTGTCTGAAAAGTGTTCTAAATGCTCCAAATCGTCGAAATATGCAGTAAAACATCATTTTACCATATTTTTCGATTTTTTTCAATGCTTCAGGTATTTCATATATTTCATATATTTTTTAAAAATACCAAAAGCATTGAAAAAATCGAAAAATATGGCAAAATGATGTTTTACTGCATATTTCGACGATTTAGAGCATTTAGAACACTTTTCAGACAAACCTGATTTTTTAGCTAAAATTCATGGATTTTCAAACTTTTTTATCAGAATTACTGATGGAATTGAATTTTATGCTGAAAGTAACTTAAATATGACATTTTAGTGTAGTTTTGTGTCAATATATATTTCAAGTGTGAAAATCCATGTATTTTAGCTAAAAAGAAAGGTTTGTTTGATAAGAGCTCTAAATGCAAAATCGTCAAAATATGCTGTAAAACATCATTTTACCATATTTTTCGATTTTTTCAATGCTTTTGCTATTTTTAAAAATACCTGAAGCATTGAAAAAATCGAAAAATATGGTAAAATGATGTTTTACTGCATATTTCGACGATTTCAGCATTTAGAGCACTTTTCAATTAAACCTTACTTTTTAGCTAAAATACATGGATTTTCACACTTGAAATATATATTGACACAATACTACACTAAAATGTCATATTTAAGTTACTTTCAGCATAAAATTCAATTCCATCAGTAATTCTGATAAAAAAGTTTGAAAATCCATGAATTTTAGCTAAAAAATCAGGTTTGTCTGAAAAGTGTTCTAAATGCTCTAAATCGTCGAAATATGCAGTAAAACATCATTTTGCCACATTTTTCGATTTTTTCAATGCTTTTGGTATTTTTAAAAAATATATGAAATATTCAAAATTATTTCTGAATTTCATCGAAATTTTATGGGCTTTTTGAAAAATATGTAATATACTTTAAAATGTTGAAAAGCCTCGAAAATTTCAATTCCATTAGTAATTCTGATAAAAAAGTTTGAAAATCCATGAATTTTAGCTAAAAAATCAGGTTTGTCTGAAAAGTGTTCTAAATGCTCCAAATCGTCGAAATATGCAGTAAAACATCATTTTACCATATTTTTCGATTTTTTCAATGCTTTTCCTATTTTTAAAAATAGCTGAAGCATTGAAAAAATCGAAAAATATGGTAAAATGATGTTTTACTGCATATTTCGACGATTTGGAGCATTTAGAGCACTTTTCAACCAAACCTTTCTTTTTAGCTAAAATACATGGATTTTCACACTTGAAATATATATTGACACAATACTACACTAAAATGTCATATTTAAGTTACTTTCAGCATAAAATTCAATTCCATCAGTAATTCTGATAAAAAGTTTGAAAATCCATGAATTTTAGCTAAAAAATCAGGTTTGTCTGAAAAGTGTTCTAAATGCTCTAAATCGTCGAAATATGCAGTAAAACATCATTTTGCCATATTTTTCGATTTTTTCAATGCTTTTGGTATTTTTAAAAAATATATGAAATATTCAAAATTATTTCTGAATTTCATTGAAATTTTATGGGCTTTTTGAAAAATATGTAATATTCTTTAAAATGTTGAAAAGCCTCGAAAATTTAAATTCCATTAGTAATTCTGATTAAAAAGTTTGAAAATCCATGAATTTTAGCTAAAATATCAGGTTTGTCTGAAAAGTGTTCTAAATGCTCCAAATCGTCGAAATATGCAGTAAAACATCATTTTACCATATTTTTCGATTTTTTTCAATGCTTCAGATATTTCATATATTTCAGGTATTTCAAAAATTTCATACATTTTTTAAAAATACCAAAAGCATTGAAAAAATCGAAAAATATGGCAAAATGATGTTTTACTGCATATTTCGACGATTTAGAGCATTTAGAACACTTTTCAGACAAACCTGATTTTTTAGCTAAAATTCATGGATTTTCAAACTTTTTTTATCAGAATTACTGATGGAATTGAATTTTATGCTGAAAGTAACTTAAATATGACATTTTAGTGTAGTATTGTGTCAATATATATTTCAAGTGTGAAAATCCATATATTTTAGCTAGAAACTAAGGTTTTCTGAAAAGTGCTCTAAATGCCCCAAATCGTCGAAGTATGCAGTAAAACATCATTTTACCATATTTCCGATTTTTTCAATGCTTTTGCTATTTTTAAAAATACCTGAAGCATTGAAAAAATCGAAAAATATTGTAAAATGATGTTTTGCTGCATATTTCGACGATTTTCAGCATTTAGAGCACTTTTCAATTAAACCTTACTTTTTAGCTAAAATACATGGATTTTCACACTTGAAATATATATTGACACAATACTACACTAAAATATCATATTTAAGTTACTTTCAGCATAAAATTCAATTCCATCAGTAATTCTGATAAAAAAGTTTGAAAATCCATGAATTTTAGCTAAAAAATCAGGTTTGTCTGAAAAGTGTTCTAAATGCTCTAAATCGTCGAAATATGCAGTAAAACATCATTTTGCCACATTTTTCGATTTTTTCAATGCTTTTGGTATTTTTAAAAAATATATGAAATATTCAAAATTATTTCTGAATTTCATCGAAATTTTATGGGCTTTTTGAAAAATATGTAATATACTTTAAAATGTTGAAAAGCCTCGAAAATTTCAATTCCATTAGTAATTCTGATAAAAAAGTTTGAAAATCCATGAATTTTAGCTAAAAAATCAGGTTTGTCTGAAAAGTGTTCCAAATGGTACAAATCGTCGAAACATGCAGTAAAACATCATTTTGCCATATTTTTCGATTTTTTCAATGCTTCAGGTGATTTTAAAAAAACAAAAGCATTGAAAAAATAAAAAAAAATGGTAAAATGATGTTTTATTGCATATTTCGACGATTTGGAGCATTTAGAGCACTTTTCAAACAAACCTTTCTTTTCAGCTGAAATACATGGATTTTCTCACTTGAAATATATATTGACACAAGGGTTTACTACACTAAATTTTTCAATTTTTTATGCTTCATATTTAAGTTACTTTCAATAAAAAATTAAATTCCATCTGTAATTCTGATAAAGTTTGAAAATCCATGAATTTTAGTGTGAAAATATAATTTTAGCTAAAAAATCAGGTTTGTCTGAAAAGTGTTCTAAATGCTCTAAATCGTCGAAATATGCAGTAAAACATCATTTTGCCACATTTTTCGATTTTTTCAATGCTTTTGGTATTTTTAAAAAATATATGAAATATTCAAAATTATTTCTGAATTTCATCGAAATTTTATGGGCTTTTTGAAAAATATGTAATATACTTTAAAATGTTGAAAAGCCTCGAAAATTTCAATTCCATTAGTAATTCTGATAAAAAAGTTTGAAAATCCATGAATTTTAGCTAAAAAATCAGCTTTGTCTGAAAAGTGTTCTAAATGCTCCAAATCGTCGAAATATGCAGTAAAACATCATTTTGAAATATTTTTCGATTTTTTCAATGCTTCAGGTATTTCATATATTTCAGGTATTTCATATATTTCATATATTTTTCAAAAATACCAAAAGCATTGAAAAAATCGAAAAATATGGCAAAATGATGTTTTACTGCATATTTCGACGATTTAGAGCATTTAGAACACTTTTCAGACAAACCTGATTTTTTAGCTAAAATTCATGGATTTTCAAACTTTTTTATCAGAATTACTGATGGAATTGAATTTTATGCTGAAAATAACTTAAATATGACATTTTAGTGTAGTATTGTGTCAATATATATTTCAAGTGTGAAAATCCATGTATTTTAGCTAAAAAGAAAGGTTTAATTGAAAAGTGCTCTAAATGCTGAAAATCGTCGAAATATGCAGTAAAACATCATTTTACCATATTTTTCGATTTTTTCAATGCTTCGGGAATTTTTAAAAATAACAAAAGCATTGAAAAAATCCGAAAATATGGCAAAATGATGTGTTACTGCATATTTTGACGATTTCAGCATTTAGAGCACTTTTCAATTAAACCTTTCTTTTAAGCTAAAATACATGGATTTTCACACTTGAAATATATATTGACACAATACTACACTAAAATGTCATATATAAGTTACTTTCAGCATAAAATTCAATTCCATCAGTAATTCTGATAAAAAAGTTTGAAAATCCATGAATTTTAGCTAAAAAATCAGGTTTGTCTGAAAAGTGTTCTAAATGCTCTAAATCGTCGAAATATGCAGTAAAACATCATTTTGCCACATTTTTCGATTTTTTCAATGCTTTTGGTATTTTTAAAAAATATATGAAATATTCAAAATTATTTCTGAATTTCATCGAAATTTTATGGGCTTTTTGAAAAATATGTAATATACTTTAAAATGTTGAAAAGCCTCGAAAATTTCAATTCCATTAGTAATTCTGATAAAAAGTTTGAAAATCCATGAATTTTAGCTAAAAAATCAGGTTTGTCTGAAAAGTGTTCTAAATGCTCCAAATCGTCGAAATATGCAGTAAAACATCATTTTACAATATTTTTCGATTTTTTCAATGCTTCAGGTATTTTTAAAAATATTTCATATTTTTCAGCATATTTTTCAAAAATTGAAAAAAATCGAAAAATAAGGTAAAATGATGTT
Organism: Cherax quadricarinatus; assembly: GCF_038502225.1. Lineage (NCBI taxonomy): Eukaryota > Metazoa > Arthropoda > Malacostraca > Decapoda > Parastacidae > Cherax > Cherax quadricarinatus. Next base: position 126,481 of record NW_027195594.1, read on the forward strand.
TTAGCATATTCCGACGATTTGGAGCATTTGAAGCACTTTTCAAACAAATGATTCTTTTCAGCTAAAATACATGGATTTTCACACTTGAAATATATATTGACACAATACTACACTAAAATGTCATTTAAGTTTCTTTCAGCACAAAATTCAATTCCATCAGTAATTCTGATCAAAAAGTTTGAAAATCCATGAATTTTAGCTAAAAAATCAGGTTTGTCTGAAAAGTGTTCTAAATGCTCTAAATCGTCGAAATATGCAGTAAAACATAATTTTGCCACATTTTTCGATTTTTTCAATGCTTTTGGTATTTTTAAAAAATATATGAAATATTCAAAATTATTTCTGAATTTCATCGAAATTTTTTGGACTTTTTGAAAAATATGTAACATACTTAAAAATCTTGAAAAGCCTCGAAAATTTCAATTTCATTAGTAATTCTGATAAAAAAGTTTGAAAATCCATGAATTTTAGCTAAAAAATCAGGTTTGTCTGAAAAGTGTTCTAAATGCTCCAAATCGTCGAAATATGCAGTAAAACATCATTTTACCATATTTTTCGATTTTTTCAATGCTTCAGGTATTTCATATATTTCAGGTATTTCATATATTTCATATATTTTTCAAAAATACCAAAAGCACTGAAAAAAATCGAAAAAATGGTAAAATGATGTTTTACTTCATATTTCGACGATTTAGAGCATTTAGAACACTTTTCAGACAAACCTGATTTTTTAGCTAAAATTCATGGATTTTCAAACTTTTTTATCAGAATTACTGATGGAATTGAATTTTATGCTGAAAGTAACTTAAATATGACATTTTAGTGTAGTATTGTGTCAATATATATTTCAAGTGTGAAAATCCATGTATTTTAGCTAAAAAGTAAGGTTTAATTGAAAAGTGCTCTAAATGCTGAAAATCGTTGAAATATGCAGTAAAACATCATTTTACCATATTTTTCGTTTTTTTCAATGCTTCAGGTACTTTTAAAAATAGCAAAAGCATTGAAAAAATCGAAAAATATGGTAAAATGATGTTTTACTGCATATTTCGACGATTTTCAGCATTTAGAGCACTTTTCAAACAAACCTTACTTTTTAGCTAAAATACATGGATTTTCACACTTGAAATATATATTGACACAATACTACTCTAAAATGTCATATTTAAGTTACTTTCAGCATAAAATTCAATTCCATCAGTAATTCTGATAAAAAAGTTTGAAAATCCATGAATTTTAGCTAAAAAATCAGGTTTGTCTGAAAAGTGTTCTAAATGCTCTAAATCGTCGAAATATGCAGTAAAACATCATTTTGCCACATTTTTCGATTTTTTCAATGCTTTTGGTATTTTTAAAAAATATATGAAATATTCAAAATTATTTCTGAATTTCATCGAAATTTTATGGGCTTTTTGAAAAATATGTAATATACTTTAAAATGTTGAAAAGCCTCGAAAATTTCAATTCCATTAGTAATTCTGATAAAAAAGTTTGAAAATCCATGAATTTTAGCTAAAAAATCAGGTTTGTCTGAAAAGTGTTCTAAATGCTCCAAATCGTCGAAATATGCAGTAAAACATCATTTTACCATATTTTTCGATTTTTTCAATGCTTCAGGTATTTTTAAAAATAGCAAAAGCATTGAAAAAATCGAAAAATATGGTAAAATGATGTTTTACTGCATATTTCGACGATTTGGAGCATTTAGAGCACTTTTCAAACAAACCTTTCTTTTTAGCTAAAATACATGGATTTCACACTTGTCATATTTAAGTTACTTTCAGCATAAAATTCAATTCCATCAGTAATTCTGATAAAAAAGTTTGAAAATCCATGAATTTTAGCTAAAAAATCAGGTTTGTCTGAAAAGTGTTCTAAATGCTCTAAATCGTCGAAATATGCAGTAAAACATCATTTTGCCACATTTTTCGATTTTTTCAATGCTTTTGGTATTTTTAAAAAATATATGAAATATTCAAAATTATTTCTGAATTTCATCGAAATTTTATGGGCTTTTTGAAAAATATGTAATATACTTTAAAATGTTGAAAAGCCTCGAAAATTTCAATTCCATTAGTAATTCTGATAAAAAAGTTTGAAAATCCATGAATTTTAGCTAAAAAATCAGGTTTGTCTGAAAAGTGTTCTAAATGCTCCAAATCGTCGAAATATGCAGTAAAACATCATTTTACAATATTTTTCGATTTTTTCAATGCTTCAGGTATTTCATATATTTCAGGTATTTCATATATTTCATATATTTTTGAAAATACCAAAAGCATTGAAAAAAATCGAAAAATATGGCAAAATGATGTTTTACTGCATATTTCGACGATTTAGAGCATTTAGAACACTTTTCAGACAAACCTGATTTTTTAGCTAAAATTCATGGATTTTCAAACTTTTTTATCAGAATTACTGATGGAATTGAATTTTATGCTGAAAGTAACTTAAATATGACATTTTAGTGTAGTATTGTGTCAATATATATTTCAAGTGTGAAAATCCATGTATTTTAGCTAAAAAGAAAGGTTTAATTGAAAGAGAGAAAATCCATGAATTTTAACTAAAAAGAAAGGTTTGCTTGAAAAGTGCTCTAAATGCTGAAAATCGTCGAAATATGCAGTAAAACATCATTTTACCATATTTTTCGATTTTTTCAATGCTTCAGGTATTTTTAAAAATAGCAAAAGCATTGAAAAAATCGAAAAATATGGTAAAATGATGTTTTACTGCATATTTCGACGATTTGGAGCATTTAGAGCACTTTTCAAACAAACCTTTCTTTTTAGCTAAAATACATGGATTTTCACACTTGAAATATATATTGACACAATACTACACTAAAATGTCATATTTAAGTTACTTTCAGCATAAAATTCAATTCCATCAGTAATTCTGATAAAAAAGTTTGAAAATCCATGAATTTTAGCTAAAAAATCAGGTTTGTCTGAAAAGTGTTCTAAATGCTCTAAATCGTCGAAATATGCAGTAAAACATCATTTTGCCACATTTTTCGATTTTTTCAATGCTTTTGGTATTTTTAAAAAATATATGAAATATTCAAAATTATTTCTGAATTTCATCGAAATTTTATGGGCTTTTTGAAAAATATGTAATATACTTTAAAATGTTGAAAAGCCTCGAAAATTTCAATTCCATTAGTAATTCTGATAAAAAGTTTGAAAATCCATGAATTTTAGCTAAAAAATCAGGTTTGTCTGAAAAGTGTTCTAAATGCTCCAAATCGTCGAAATATGCAGTAAAACATCATTTTACCATATTTTTCGATTTTTTCAATGCTTCAGGTATTTTTAAAAATAGCAAAAGCATTGAAAAAATCGAAAAATATGGTAAAATGATGTTTTACTGCATATTTCGACGATTTGGAGCATTTAGAGCACTTTTCAAACAAACCTTTCTTTTTAGCTAAAATACATGGATTTTCAAACATCAGAATTACTGAAATATATATTTTGACAGGCAATATTCTACACTAAAATGTCATATTTATAGTTATTTTTCAAGCATAAAATTCAATTCCATCAGTAATTCTGATAAAAAAGTTTGAAAATCCATGAATTTTAGCTAAAAAATCAGGTTTGTCTGAAAAGTGTTCTAAATGCACCAAATCGTCGAAATATGCAGTAAAACATCATTTTACCATTTTGTTCGATTTTTTCAATGCTTCAGGTATTTCATATATTTCATATATTTTTTAAAAATACCAAAAGCATTGAAAAAATCGAAAAATATGGCAAAATGATGTTTTACTGCATATTTCGACGATTTAGAGCATTTAGAACACTTTTCAGACAAACCTGATTTTTTAGCTAAAATTCATGGATTTTCAAACTTTTTTATCAGAATTACTGATGGAATTGAATTTTATGCTGAAAGTAACTTAAATATGACATTTTAGTGTAGTATTGTGTCAATATATATTTCAAGTGTGAAAATCCATGTATTTTAGCTAAAAAGAAAGGTTTAATTGAAAAGTGCTCTAAATGCTGAAAATCGTCGAAATATGCAGTAAAACATCATTTTACCATATTTTTCGATTTTTTCAATGCTTCAGGTATTTTTAAAAATAGCAAAAGCATTGAAAAAATCGAAAAATATGGTAAAATGATGTTTTACTGCATATTTCGACGATTTGGAGCATTTAGAGCACTTTTCAATTAAACCTTTCTTTTTAGCTAAAATACATGGATTTTCACACTTGAAATATATATTGACACAATACTACACTAAAATGTCATATTTAAGTTACTTTCAGCATAAAATTCAATTCCATCAGTAATTCTGATAAAAAAGTTTGAAAATCCATGAATTTTAGCTAAAAAATCAGGTTTGTCTGAAAAGTGTTCTAAATGCTCTAAATCGTCGAAATATGCAGTAAAACATCATTTTGCCACATTTTTCGATTTTTTCAATGCTTTTGGTATTTTTAAAAAATATATGAAATATTCAAAATTATTTCTGAATTTCATCGAAATTTTATGGGCTTTTTGAAAAATATGTAATATACTTTAAAATGTTGAAAAGCCTCGAAAATTTCAATTCCATTAGTAATTCTGATAAAAAAGTTTGAAAATCCATGAATTTTAGCTAAAAAATCAGGTTTGTCTGAAAAGTGTTCTAAATGCTCCAAATCGTCGAAATATGCAGTAAAACATCATTTTACCATATTTTTCGATTTTTTCAATGCTTCAGGTATTTTTAAAAATAGCAAAAGCATTGAAAAAATCGAAAAATATGGTAAAATGATGTTTTACTGCATATTTCGACGATTTGGAGCATTTAGAGCACTTTTCAAACAAACCTTTCTTTTTAGCTAAAATACATGGATTTTCACACTTGAAATATATATTGACACAATACTACACTAAAATGTCATATTTAAGTTACTTTCAGCATAAAATTCAATTCCATCAGTAATTCTGATAAAAAAGTTTGAAAATCCATGAATTTTAGCTAAAAAATCAGGTTTGTCTGAAAAGTGTTCTAAATGCTCTAAATCGTCGAAATATGCAAAAAAAACATAATTTTGACATATTTTTCGAGTGTTCTAAATTTTTTCAATGCATTTTGCCACATTTTTCGATTTTTTTTTTAAAAAAAATATGATATATTCAAAATTATTTCTGAATTTCATCGAAATTTTATGGGCTTTTTGAAAAATATGTAATATACTTCAAAATGTTGAAAAGCCTCGAAAATTTCAATTCCATTAGTAATTCTGATAAAAAAGTTTGAAAATCCATGAATTTTAGCTAAAAAATCAGGTTTGTCTGAAAAGTGTTCTAAATGCTCTATATCGTCGAAATATGCAGTAAAACATCATTTTACCATATTTTTCGATTTTTTCAATGCTTCAGGTATTTCATATAATTCAGGTATTTCATATATTTCATACATTTTTGAAAATACCAAAAGCATTGAAAAAAATCGAAAAATATGGCAAAATGATGTTTTACTGCATATTTCGAAGATTTAGAGCATTTGGAACACTTTTAAGACAAACCTGATTTTTTAGATAAAATTCATGGATTTTCAAACTTTTTTATCAGAATTACTGATGGAATTGAATTTTATGCTGAAAGTAACTTAAATATAACATTTTAGAGTAGTATTGTGTCAATATATATTTCAAGTGTGAAAATCCATGTATTTTAGCTAAAAAGAAAGGTTTAATTGAAAAGTGCTCTAAATGCTGAAAATCGTCGAAATATGCAGTAAAACATCATTTTACCATATTTTTCGATTTTTTCAATGCTTCAGGTATTTTTAAAAATAGCAAAAGCATTGAAAAAATCGAAAAATATGGTAAAATGATGTTTTACTGCATATTTCGACGATTTGGAGCATTTAGAGCACTTTTCAAACAAACCTTTCTTTTTAGCTAAAATACATGGATTTTCACACTTGAAATATATATTGACACAATACTACACTAAAATGTCATATTTAAGTTACTTTCAGCATAAAATTCAATTCCATCAGTAATTCTGATAAAAAAGTTTGAAAATCCATGAATTTTAGCTAAAAAATCAGGTTTGTCTGAAAAGTGTTCTAAATGCTCTAAATCGTCGAAATATGCAGTAAAACATCATTTTGCCACATTTTTCGATTTTTTCAATGCTTTTGGTATTTTTAAAAAATATATGAAATATTCAAAATTATTTCTGAATTTCATCGAAATTTTATGGGCTTTTTGAAAAATATGTAATATACTTTAAAATGTTGAAAAGCCTCGAAAATTTCAATTCCATTAGTAATTCTGATAAAAAAGTTTGAAAATCCATGAATTTTAGCTAAAAAATCAGGTTTGTCTGAAAAGTGTTCTAAATGCTCCAAATCGTCGAAATATGCAGTAAAACATCATTTTACCATATTTTTCGATTTTTTCAATGCTTCAGGTATTTTTAAAAATAGCAAAAGCATTGAAAAAATCGAAAAATATGGTAAAATGATGTTTTACTGCATATTTCGACGATTTGGAGCATTTAGAGCACTTTTCAAACAAACCTTTCTTTTTAGCTAAAATACATGGATTTTCACACTTGAAATATATATTGACACAATACTACACTAAAATGTCATATTTAAGTTACTTTCAGCATAAAATTCAATTCCATCAGTAATTCTGATAAAAAAGTTTGAAAATCCATGAATTTTAGCTAAAATATCAAGTTTGTCTGAAAAGTGTTCTAAATGCTCTAAATCGTCGAAATATGCAGTAAAACATGATTTTGTCACATTTTTCGATTTTTTCAAAGCTTTTGGTATTTTAAAAAAAATATATGAAATATTCAAAATTATTTCTGAATTTAATCGAAATTTCATGGGCTTTTTGAAAAATATGTAATATACTTTAAAATGTTGAAAAGCCTCGATAAATTCAATTCCATTAGCAATTCTGATAAAAAAGTTTGAAAATCCATGAATTTTAGTTAAAAAATCAGCTTTGTCTGAAAAGTGTTCTTAATGCTCCAAATCGTCGAAATATGCAGCAAAACATCATTTTGCCATATTTTTCGATTTTTTCAATGCTTCAGGTATTTCAGGTATTTCATATATTTTTAAAAACACCAAAAGCATTGAAAAAATCGAAAAATATGGCAAAATGATGTTTTACTGCATATTTCGAAGATTTAGAGCATTTAGAACACTTTTCAGACAAACCTGATTTTTTAGCTAAAATTCATGGATTTTCAAACTTTTTTATCAGAATTACTGATGGAATTGAATTTTATGCTGAAAGTAACTTAAATATGATATAAATTTAGAGTAGTATTGTGTCAATATATATTTCAAGTGTGAAAATCCATGTATTTTAGCTAAAAAGAAAGGTTTGTTTGAAAAGTGCTCTAAATGCTGAAAATCGTCGAAATATGCAGTAAAACATCATTTTACCATATTTTTCGATTTTTTCAATGCTTCAGGTATTTTTAAAAATAGCAAAAGCATTGAAAAAATCGAAAAATATGGTAAAATGATGTTTTACTGCATATTTCGACGATTTTCAGCATTTAGAGCACTTTTCAATTAAACCTTACTTTTTAGCTAAAATACATGGATTTTCACACTTGAAATATATATTGACACAATACTACACTAAAATGTCATATTTAAGTTACTTTCAGCATAAAATTCAATTCCATCAGTAATTCTGATAAAAAAGTTTGAAAATCCATGAATTTTAGCTAAAAAATCAGGTTTGTCTGAAAAGTGTTCTAAATGCTCTAAATCGTCGAAATATGCAGTAAAACATCATTTTGCCACATTTTTCGATTTTTTCAATGCTTTTGGAATTTTAAAAAAAATATATGAAATATTCAAAATTATTTCTGAATTTCATCGAAATTTTATGGGCTTTTTGAAAAATATGTAATATACTTTAAAATGTTGAAAAGACTCGAAAATTTCAATTCCATTAGTAATTCTGATAAAAAAGTTTGAAAATCCATGAATTTTAGCTAAAAGATCATTGTTGTCTAAAAAGTGTTCTAAATGTTCCAAATCGTTGAAATATGAAGTGAAACATCATTTTAAAATATTTTTCGATTTTTTCAATGCTTCAGGTATTTCGTATATTTCAAGTGTTTCATATATTTCATATATTTTTCAAAAACACCAAAGGCATTGAAAAAAATCGAAAAAAATGACAAAATGATGTTTTACTGCATATTTCGACGATTTAAAGCATTTAGAACACTTTTCAGACAAATCCGATTTTTTAACTAAAATTCATGGATTTTCAGACTTTTTTATCAGAATTACTGATGGAATTGAATTTCATGCTAAAAGTAACTTAAATATGTCATTTTAATGTAGTATTGAGTCAATATATATTTCAAGTGTGAAAATCCATATATTTTAGCTAAAAAAAGGTTTGATTGAAAAGTGTTCTAAATGCTCTAAGTCGTCAAAATATGCAGTAAAACATCATTTTGCCACATTTTTCGATTTTTTCCATGCTTTTGGTATTTTTAAAAAATATATGAAATATTGAAAATCATTTCCGAATTACATCGAAATTTTATGGGCTTTTTGAAAAATATGTAATATACTTTAAAATGTTGAAAAGCCTCGAAAATTTCAATTATATGAGTAATTCTGATAATAAAGTTTGAAAATCCGTGAATTTTATCTAAAAAATCAGATTTGTCTGAAAAGTGTTCTAAATGCTTTAAATCCATGAATTTTGGCTAAAAAATCAGCTTTATCTGAAAAGTGTTCTAAATGCTCCAAATCGTCGAAATATGCAGTAAAACATCATTTTACCATATTTTTCGATTTTTTCAATGCTTCAGGTATTTCATATATTTCAGGTATTTCATATATTTCATACATTTTTTGAAAATACCAAAAGCATTGAAAAAATCGAAAATGTTTTACTTAATATATCGACGATTTAGAGCATTTAGAATACTTTTCACACAAACCTGATTTTTTAGCTAAAATTCATGGATTTTTAAACTTTTTTTATCAGAATTACTGATGGAATTGATTTTGATGCTGAAAGTAACTTCGAAAAATATGGTAAAATGATGTTTTATTGCATATTTCGACGATTTTCAGCATATAGAGCACTTTTCAATTAAACCTTACTTTTTAGCTAAAATACATGGATTTTCACACTTGAAATATATATTGACACAATACTACAATAAAATGTCATATTTAAGTTACTTTCAGCATAAAATTCAATTCCATGAGTAATTCTGATAAAAAAGTTTGAAAATCCATGAATTTTATCTAAAAAATCAGATTTGTCTGAAAAGTGTTCTAAATGCTCTAAATCGTCGAAATATGCAGCAAAACATCATTTTGCCACATTTTTCGATTTTTTTTCAATGCTTTTGGTATTTTTAAAAAATATATGAAATATTAAAAATTATTTCCGAATTTCATCGAAATTTTATGGGCTTTTTGAAAAATATATATTATACTTTAAAATGTTGAAAAGCCTCGAAAATTTCAATTCCATTATTAATTCTGATAAAAAATTGAAAATCCATGAATTTTAGCTAAAAAATCAGCTTTGTCTGAAAATATTCTAAATGCTCTAAACCGTCGAAACATGCAGTAAAACATCATTTTGCCATATTTTTCGATTTTTTGAAAGCTTTTGGTATTTTTAAAAAATATATGAAATATTTCGATGCTTTGGAGCATTAAGAGCACTTTTCAAACAAACCTTACTTTTAGCTAAAATACATGGATTTTCACACAATACAACACTAAAATGTCATATTTAAATTACTTTCAGCGTAAAATTCAATTCCATCAGTAATTTTGATAAAAAAGTTTGAAAATCCATGAATTTTAGCTAAAAAATCAGGTTTGTCGGAAAAGTGTTCTAAATGCTCTAAATATTCGAAATATGCAGAAAAACATCATTTTGCCACATTTTTCGATTTTTTCAATTCTTTTGCTATTTTTTTTTTTAAAAATGTATGAAATATTCAAAATTATTTCTGAATTTCATCGAAATTTTATTGCTTTTTGAAAAATATGTAATGTACTTTAAAATGTTGAAAAGCCTCGAAAATTTCAATTCCATTAGTAATTCTGATAAAAAAGTTTGAAAATCCAAGAGTTTTAGCTAAAAAATCAGGTTTGTCTGAAGTGTTCTAAATGCTCCAAATCGTCGAAATATGCAGTAAAACATCATTTTAGCATTTTTTTCGATTTTTTTTCAATGCTTAAGGTATTTTTAAAAATAGCAAAAGCATTGAAAAAATCGAAAAATACGGTAAAATGATGTTTTACTGCATATTTCGACGATTTGAAGCATTTAGAGCACTTCACTCACAAACCTTTATTTTTCGCTAAAATACATGTATTTTCGCAAGTCAACTATATATTGACACAATACTATAGAAAAATATCATATTTAAGTTACTTTCAGCCTAAAATTCAATTCTATTGGTGAATCTGATAAAAAAGTTTGAAAATCCATGAATTTTTGCTAAAAAAGCAGGTTTGTGTGAAAAGAGTTCTAAACGCTCCAAATCGTCGAAGTATGCAGTAAAACGTCATTTTACCATATTGTTCGATTTTTTCAATGCTTCAGGTATTTCATATATTTGATATATTTTTTAAAAATACCAAAAGCATTGAAATAATCGAAAAATATGGCAAAATGATGTTTTACTGAATATTTTGATGAATTTAGGCCTTTAGATCACTTTTCAGACAAACCTGATTTTTTAGCTAAAATTCATTGATTTTCAAACTTTTTTATCAGAATTACTGATGGAATTGAATTTTATGCTGAAAGTAGTATTGTGTCAATAAATATTTCAAGTGTGAAAATCCATGTATTTAAGCTAAAAAGTAAATTTTTATCGAAAATTGCTCTAAATGCTGAAAATCGTCGAAATATGCAGTAAAACATCATTTTACCATATTTTTCGATTTTTTCAATGCTTCAGGTATTTTTAAAAATAGCAAAAGCATTGAAAAAATTAAAAAATATGGTAAAATGATGTTTTACTGCATATTTCGACGATTTGGAGCATTTAGAGCACTTTTCAAACAAACCTTTCTTTTTAGCTAAAATACATGGATTTTCACACTTGAAATATATATTGACACAATACTACACTAAAATGTCATATTTAAGTTACTTTCAGCATAAAATTCAATTCCATCAGTAATTCTGATAAAAAAGTTTGAAAATCCATGAATTTTAGCTAAAAAATCAGGTTTGTCTGAAAAGTGTTCTAAATGCTCTAAATCGTCGAAATATGCAGTAAAACATCATTTTGCCACATTTTTCGATTTTTTCAATGCTTTTGGTATTTTTAAAAAATATATGAAATATTCAAAATTATTTCTGAATTTCATCGAAATTTTATGGGCTTTTTGAAAAATATGTAATATACTTTAAAATGTTGAAAAGCCTCGAAAATTTCAATTCCATTAGTAATTCTGATAAAAAAGTTTGAAAATCCATGAATTTTAGCTAAAAAATCAGGTTTGTCTGAAAAGTGTTCTAAATGCTCGAAATCGTAGAAATATGCAGTAAAACATCATTTTACCATATTTTTCGATTTTTTCAATGCTTCAGGTATTTTTAAAAATAGCAAAAGCATTGAAAAAATCGAAAAATATGGTAAAATGATGTTTTACTGCATATTTCGACGATTTTCAGCATTTAGAGCACTTTTCAATTAAACCTTACTTTTTAGCTAAAATACATGGATTTTCACACTTGAAATATATATTGACACAATACTACACTAAAATGTCATATTTAAGTTACTTTCAGCATAAAATTCAATTCCATCAGTAATTCTGATAAAAAAGTTTGAAAATCCATGAATTTTAGCTAAAAAATCAGGTTTGTCTGAAAAGTGTTCTAAATGCTCTAAATCGTCGAAATATGCAGTAAAACATCATTTTGCCATATTTTTCGATTTTTTCAATGCTTTTGGTATTTTTAAAAAATATATGAAATATTCAAAATTATTTCTGAATTTCATCGAAATTTTATGGGCTTTTTGAAAAATATGTAATATACTTTAAAATGTTGAAAAGCCTCGAAAATTTCAATTCCATTAGTAATTCTGATAAAAAAGTTTGAAAATCCATGAATTTTAGCTAAAAAATCAGGTTTGTCTGAAAAGTGTTCTAAATGCTCCAAATCGTCGAAATATGCAGTAAAACATCATTTTACCATATTTTTCGATTTTTTCAATGCTTCAGGTATTTCATATATTTCAGGTATTTCATATATTTCATATATTTTTTAAAAATACCAAAAGCATTGAAAAAATCGAAAAATATGGCAAAATGATGTTTTACTGCATATTTCGACGATTTAGAGCATTTAGAACACTTTTCAGACAAACCTGATTTTTTAGCTAAAATTCATGGATTTTCAAACTTTTTTATCAGAATTACTGATGGAATTGAATTTTATGCTGAAAGTAACTTAAATATGACATTTTAGTGTAGTATTGTGTCAATATATATTTCAAGTGTGAAAATCCATGTATTTTAGCTAAAAAGAAAGGTTTGTTTGAAAAGTGCTCTAAATGCTCCAAATCGTCGAAATATGCAGTAAAACATCATTTTACCATATTTTTCGATTTTTTCAATGCTTTTGCTATTTTTAAAAATACCTGAAGCATTGAAAAAATCGAAAAATATGGTAAAATGATGTTTTACTGCATATTTCGACGATTTTCAGCATTTAGAGCACTTTTCAATTAAACCTTACTTTTTAGCTAAAATACATGGATTTTCACACTTGAAATATATATTGACACAATACTACACTAAAATGTCATATTTAAGTTACTTTCAGCATAAAATTCAATTCCATCAGTAATTCTGATAAAAAAGTTTGAAAATCCATGAATTTTAGCTAAAAAATCAGGTTTGTCTGAAAAGTGTTCTAAATGCTCTAAATCGTCGAAATATGCAGTAAAACATCATTTTGCCACATTTTTCGATTTTTTCAATGCTTTTGGTATTTTTAAAAAATATATGAAATATTCAAAATTATTTCTGAATTTCATCGAAATTTTATGGGCTTTTTGAAAAATATGTAATATACTTTAAAATGTTGAAAAGCCTCGAAAATTTCAATTCCATTAGTAATTCTGATAAAAAAGTTTGAAAATCCATGAATTTTAGCTAAAAAATCAGGTTTGTCTGAAAAGTGTTCTAAATGTTCGTAATATGCAGCTCATATTTTTCGAAATCGTCGAAATATGCAGTAAAACATCATTTTACCATATTTTTCGATTTTTTCAATGCTTCAGAATTAGTGAGGGTTTTCAACGTTTTAAAGTATATTACATATTTTTCAAAAAGCCCATAAAATTTCATATATTTCATATATTTTTTAAAAATACAAAAAGCATTGAAAAAATCGAAAAATGTGGCAAAATGATGTTTTGCTGCATATTTCGACGATTTAGAGCATTTAGAACACTTTTCAGACAAACCTGATTTTTTAGCTAAAATTCATGGATTTTCAAACTTTTTTATCAGAATTACTGATGGAATTGAATTTTATGCTGAAAGTAACTTAAATATGACATTTTAGTGTAGTATTGTGTCAATATATATTTCAAGTGTGAAAATCCATGTATTTTAGCTAAAAAGAAAGGTTTGTTTGAAAAGTGCTCTAAATGCTCCAAATCGTCGAAATATGCAGTAAAACATCATTTTACAATATTTTTCGATTTTTTCAATGCTTTTGCTATTTTTAAAAATACCTGAAGCATTGAAAAAATCGAAAAGTGTGGTAAAATGATGTTTTACTGCATATTTCGACGATTTTCAGCATTTAGAGCACTTTTCAATTAAGCCTTACTTTTTAGCTAAAATAATACGATTTTCACACTTGAAATATATATTGACACAATACTACACTAAAATGTCATATATAAGTTACTTTCAGCATAAAATTCAATTCCATCAGTAATTCTGATAAAAAAGTTTGAAAATCCATGAATTTTAGCTAAAAAATCAGGTTTGTCTGAAAAGTGCTCTAAATGCTCTAAATCGTCGAAATATGCAGTAAAACATCATTTTGCCACATTTTTCGATTTTTTCATTGCTTTTGGTATTTTTAAAAATTATATGAAATATTCAAAATTATTTCTGAATTTCATCGAAATTTTATGGGCGTTTTGAAAAATATGTAATATATACTAAAATGTTGAAAAGTCTCGAAAATTTCAATTCCATTAGTAATTCTGATAAAAAACTTTGAAAATTCATGAATCTTAGCTAAAAAAATAAGGTTTGTCTGAAAAGTGTTCAAAGTGCTCCAAATCGTCGAAATTTGCAGTAAAACATCATTTTACCATATTTTTCGATTTTCTCAATGTTTCAGGTATTTCATATATTTCAGTTATTTCATATTTATCATATATTTTTTAAAAATACCAAAAGCATTGAAAAAATCGAAAAATATGGCAAAATGATGTTTTGCTGCATATTTCGACGATTTAGAGCATTTAGAACACTTTTCAGACAAACCTGATTTTTTAGCTAAAATTCATTGATTTTCAAACTTTTTTATCAGAATTACTGATGGAATTGAATTTTATGCTGAAAGTAACTTAAATATGACATTTTAGTGTAGTATTGTGTCAATATATATTTCAAGTGTGAAAATCCGTGTATTTTAGCTAAAAAGAAAGGTTTGTTTGAAAAGTGCTCTAAATGCTCCAAATCGTCGAAATATGCAGTAAAACATCATTTTACTATATTTTTCGATTTTTTTCAATGCTTTTGCTATTTTTAAAAATACCTGAAGCATTGAAAAAATCGAAAAATATGGAAAAATGATGTTTTACTGCATATTTCGACGATTTTCAGCATATAGAGCACTTCTCAATGAAACCTTACTTTTTAGCTAAAATAAATGGATTTTCACACTTGAAATATATATTGACACAATACTACACTAAAATGTCATATTTATGTTACTTTCAGAATAAAATTCAATTCCATTAGTAATTCCGATAAAAAAGTTTGAAAATCCATGAATTTTAGCTAAAAAATCAGGTTTGTCTGAAAAGTGTTCTAAATGCTCTAAATCGTCGAAATATGCAGTAAAACATCATTTTGCTATATTTTTCGATTTTTTCAATGCTTTAGGTATTTTTAAAAAATATATGAAATATTAAAAATTATTTCTGAATTTCATCGAAATTTAATGTGCTTTTTGAAAAATATGTAATATACTTTAAAATGTTGAAAAGCCTCGAAAATTTGAATTTCATTAGTAATTCCGATAAAAAGTTTGAAAATCCATGAATTTTAGCTAAAAAATCATGTTTGTCTTAAAAGTGTTCTAAATGCTAAAAATCGTCGAAATATGCAGTAAAACATCATTTTACCATATTTTTCGATTTTTTCAATGCTTCGGGTATTTCATATATTTCAGGTGTTTCATATATTTCATATATTTTTTGAAAATACCAAAAGCATTGAAAAAATCGAAAAATATGGCAAAATGATGTTTTGTTGCATATTTCGACGATTTGGAGCACGTAGAACACATTTCAGACAATGCTGATTTTTTAGATAAAAATTCATGGATTTTCAAACTTTTTTATCAGAATAACTAATGGAATTGAAATTTTCGAGGGTTTGAACAGTTTAAAGTATATTTCATATTTTTCAAAAAGCCCATAAAATTTCGATGAAATTCAGAAATAATTTTGAATATTTCATATATTTTTTAAAAATACCAAAAGCATTGAAAAAATCGAAAAATGTGGCAAAATGATGTTTTGCTGCATATTTCGACGATTTTGACCATTTAGAACACTTTTCAGACAAACCTGATTTTTTAGCTAAAATTCATGGATTTTCAAACTTTTTTATCAGAATTACTGATGGAATTGAATTTTATGCTGAAAGTAACTTAAATATGACGTTTTAGTGTAGTATTGTGTCAAAATATATTTCAAGTGGCATAATCAATGTATTCTAGCTGAAAAGAAAGGTTTGTTTGAAAAGTGCTCTAAATGCTCCAAATCGTCGAAATATGCAGTAAAACATCATATTACAATATTTTTCGATTTTTTCAATGCTTTTGCTATTTTCAAAAATAACTGAAGCGTTGAAAAAATCGAAAAATATGGTAAAATGATGTTTTACCGTATACTTCGACGATTTTCAGCATTTAGAGCTCTTTTCAATTAAACCTTACTTTTTATCTAAAATACAAGGATTTTCACACTTGAATTATATATTGACACAATACCACTCTAAAATGTCATATTTAAGTTACTTTCAGCATAAAACTCAATTCCATCAGTAATTCTGATAAAGTTTGAAAATCCATTAATTTTAGCTAAAAAATCAGGTTTGTCTGAAAAGTGTTCTAAATGCTCTAAATCGTCGAAGTATGCAGTAAAACATCATTTTGCCACATTTTTCGATTTTTTCAATGCTTTTGGTTTTTTTAAAAAATGTATGGAATATTCAAAAATATTTCTGAATTTCATCGAAATTTTATGGGCGTTTTGAAAAAATATGTAATATGCTTTAAAATGTTGAAAAGCCTCGAAAATTTCAATTCCTTTATCAATTCTGATAAAAAAGTTTGAAAATCAATGTATTTTAGCTAAAAAAATAAGGTTTGTCTGAAAAGTGTTCTAAGGGCTCCAAATCGTCGAAATTTGCAGTAAGACATCATTTTACCATATTTTTCGATTTTCTCAATGTTTCCGAAATTTCATATATTTCAGTTATTTCATATTTATCATATATTTTTTAAAAATACCAAAAGCATTGAAAAAATCGAAAAATAAGGCAAAAATTATGTTTTGCTGCATATTTCGACGATTTAGAGCATTTAGAACACTCTTCAGACAAACCTGATTTTTTTATCTAAAATTCATTGATTTTCAAACTTTTTAATCAGAATTACTAATGGAATTGAATTTTATGCTGAAAGTAACTTAAATATGACATTTTGGTGAAGTATTGTGTCAACATATATTTCAAGTGTGAAAATCCACATATTTTTAGCTAAAAAGAAAGCTTTGTTTGAAAAGTGCTCTAAATGCTCCAAATCGTCGAAATATGCAGTAAAACATCATTTTACTATATTTTTCGATTTTTTCAATGCTTTTGCTATTTTTAAAAATACCTGAAGCATTGAAAAAATCGAAAAATATGGAAAAATGACGTTTTACTGCATATTTCGACGATTTTCAGCATATAGAGCACTTCTCAATGAAACCTTACTTTTTAGCTAAAATAAATGGATTTTCACACTTGAAATATATATTGACACAATACTACACTAAAATGTTATATTTAAGTTACTTTCAGAATAAAATTCAATTCCATTAGTAATTCCGATAAAAAAGTTTGAAAATCCATGAATTTTAGCTAAAAAATCAGGTTTGTCTGAAAAGTGTCCTAAATGCTCTAAATCGTCGAAATATGCAGTAAAACATCATTTTGCTATATTTTTCGATTTTTTCAATGCTTTTGGTATTTTTAAAAAATATATGAAATATTAAAAGTTATTTCTGAATTTCATCGAAATTTAATGTGCTTTTTGAAAAATATGTAATATACTTTAAAATGTTGAAAAGCCTCGAAAATTTCATTTTCATTAGTAATTCCGATAAAAAGTTTGAAAATCCATGAATTTTAGCTAAAAAATCATGTTTGTCTTAAAAGTGTTCTGAATGCTAAAAATCGTCCAAATATGCAGTAAAACATCATTTTACCATATTTTTCGATTTTTTTCAATGCTTCAGGTATTTCATATATTTAAGGTGTTTCATATATTTCATATATTTTTTAAAAATACCAAAAGCATTGAAAAAATCGAAAAATATGGGAAAATGATGATTTATTGCATATTTTGACGATTTAAAGCATTTAGAACGCTTTTCAAACAAACCTGATTTTTTTTAGCTAAAATTCATATATTTTCAAACTTTTTTATCAGAATTACTGACGGAATTGAATTTTATGCTGACAGTAACATAAATATGACATTTTAGTGTAGTATTGTGTCAATATATATCTCAAGTGAGAAAATCCATGCATTTTAGGTAAAAAGAAAGGTTTGCTTGAAAAGTGGTCTAAATGCTCCAAATCGTCGAAATATGCAGTAAAACATTTTACCATATTTTTCGATTTTTTCAATGCTTTTGCTATTTTTAAAAATACCTGAAGCATTGAAAAACCGAAAAAAATAGTAAAATGATGTTTTGCTGCATATTTCGACGATTTTCAGCATTCAGAGCACTTTTCAATTAATCCTTACATTTTAGCTAAAATAAATGGATTTTCAACCTTTGAAATATATGACAAAATACTACACTATCATGTCATATTTAAGTTACTTTCAGCATAATATTCAATTCCATCAGTAATTCCGACAAAAAATTTGAAAATCCACGAATTTTAGCTAAAAAATCATGTTTGCCTGGAAAGTGTTCTAAATGCTTTAAATCGTCGAAATATGCAGTAAAACATCATTTTGCCATATATTTCGGTTTTTTCAATGCTTTTGGAATTTTTAAAAAATATTTGAAATATTCAAAATTATTTCTGAATTTAATCGAAATTTTATGGGCTTTTCGAAAAATATGTAATATACCTTAAAATGTTGAAAAGGCTCCAAAATTTCAATTCCATCAATAATTCTGATCATAAAGTTTGAAAATCCATGAATTTTAGCTAAAAAACCAGTTTTGTCTGAAAAGTGTTCTAAATGCTCTAAATCGTCAAAATATGCAGTAAAACATCATTTTGCCATATTTTTCGATTTTTTCAATGCCTTTGGTATTTTTAAAAAAATATATGAAATATGTGAAATTTCTGAAATATATGAAATACCTGAAGCATTGAAAAAATCGAGAAATATGGTAAAATGATGTTTTGCTGCATATTTCGACGATTTGGAGCACGTATAACACATTTCAGACAATGCTGATTTTTTAGCTAAAATTCATGGATTTTCAAACTTTTTTTTCAGAATTAGTGATGGAATTGAAATTTTCGAGCGTTTTCAACATTTTAAAGTATATTACATATTTTTCAAAAAGCCCATAAAATTTCGATGAAATTTAGAAATAATTTTGAATATTTCATATATTTTTTAAAAATACAAAAAGCATTGAAAAAATCGAAAAATGTGGCAAAATGATGTTTTGCTGCATATTTCGACGATTTAGACCGTTTAGAACACTTTTCAGACAAACCTGATTTTTCAGCTAAAATTCATGGATTTTCAAACTTTTTTATCAGAATTACTGATGGAATTGAATTTTATGCTGAAAGTAACTTAAATATGACGTTTTAGTGTAGTATTGTGTCAAGATATATTTCAAGTGGGATAATCAATGTATTCTAGCTGAAAAGAAAGGTTTGTTTGAAAAGTGCTCTAAATGCTCCAAATCGTCGAAATATGCAGTAAAACATCATATTACAATATTTTTCGATTTTTTCAATGCTTTTGCTATTTTCAAAAATACCTCAAGCGTTGAAAAAATCGAAAAATATGGTAAAATGATGTTTTACCGTATACTTCGACGATTTTCAGCATTTAGAGCTCTTTTCAATTAAACCTTACTTTTTATCTAAAATACAAGGATTTTCACACTTGAAATATATATTGACACAATACCACTCTAAAATGTCATATTTAAGTTACTTTCAGCATAAAACTCAATTCCATCAGTAATTCTGATAAAGTTTGAAAATCCATTAATTTTAGCTAAAAAATCAGGTTTGTCTGAAAAGTGTTCTAAATGCTCTAAATCGTCGAAATATGCAGTAAAACATCATTTTGCCACATTTTTCGATTTTTTCAATGCTTTTGGCTTTTTTAAAAAATGTATGGAATATTCAAAAATATTTCTGAATTTCATAGAAATTTTATGGGCGTTTTGAAAAAATATGTAATATGCTTTAAAATGTTGAAAAGCCTCGAAAATTTCAATTCCTTTATCAATTCTGATAAAAAAGTTTGAAAATCAATGTATTTTAGCTAAAAAAATAAGGTTTGTCTGAAAAGTGTTCAAGGAGCTCCAAATCGTCGAAATTTGCAGTAAAACATCATTTTACTATATTTTTCGATTTTCTCAATGTTTCAGGTATTTCATATATTTCAGTTATTTCATATTTATCATATATTTTTTAAAAATACCAAAAGCATTGAAAAAATCGAAAAATAAGGCAAAAATGCTGCATATTTCGACGATTTAGAGCATATAGAACACTCTTCAGACAAACCTGATTTTTTATCTAAAATTCATTGATTTTCAAACTTTTTAATCAGAATTACTGATGGAATTGAATTTTATGCTGAAAGTAACTTAAATATGACATTTTGGTGAAGTATTGTGTCAACATATATTTCAAGTGTGAAAATCCACATATTTTTAGCTAAAAAGAAAGCTTTGTTTGAAAAGTGCTCTAAATGCTCCAAATCGTCGAAATATGCAGTAAAACATCATTTTACTATATTTTTCGATTTTTTCAATGCTTTTGCTATTTTTAAAAATACCTGAAGCATTGAAAAAATCGAAAAATATGGAAAAATGATGTTTTACTGCATATTTCGACGATTTTCAGCATATAGAGCACTTCTCAATGAAACCTTACTTTTTAGCTAAAATAAATGGATTTTCACACTTGAAATATATATTGACACAATACTACACTAAAATGTTATATTTAAGTTACTTTCAGAATAAAATTCAATTCCATTAGTAATTCCGATAAAAAAGTTTGAAAATCCATGAATTTTAGCTAAAAAATCAGGTTTGTCTGAAAAGTGTCCTAAATGCTCTAAATCGTCGAAATATGCAGTAAAACATCATTTTGCTATATTTTTCGATTTTTTCAATGCTTTTGGTATTTTTAAAAAATATATGAAATATTAAAAGTTATTTCTGAATTTCATCGAAATTTAATGTGCTTTTTGAAAAATATGTAATATACTTTAAAATGTTGAAAAGCCTCGAAAATTTCATTTTCATTAGTAATTCCGATAAAAAGTTTGAAAATCCATGAATTTTAGCTAAAAAATCATGTTTGTCTTAAAAGTGTTCTGAATGCTAAAAATCGTCCAAATATGCAGTAAAACATCATTTTACCATATTTTTCGATTTTTTTCAATGCTTCAGGTATTTCATATATTTCAGGTGTTTCATATATTTCATATATTTTTTAAAAATACCAAAAGCATTGAAAAAAATCGAAAAATATGGCAAAATGATGATTTATTGCATATTTTGACGATTTAAAGCATTTAGAACGCTTTTCAGACAAACCTGATTTTTTTTAGCTAAAATTCATATATTTTCAAACTTTTTTATCAGAATTACTGACGGAATTGAATTTTATGCTGAAAGTAACATAAATATGACATTTTAGTGTAGTATTGTGTCAATATATATCTCAAGTGAGAAAATCCATGCATTTTAGCTAAAAAGAAAGGTTTGCTTGAAAAGTGGTCTAAATGCTCCAAATCGTCGAAATATGCAGTAAAACATTTTACCATATTTTTCGATTTTTTCAATGCTTTTGCTATTTTTAAAAATACCTGAAGCATTGAAAAACCGAAAAAAATGGTAAAATGATGTTTTACTGCATATTTCGACGATTTTCAGCATTCAGAGCACTTTTCAATTAATTCTTACATTTTAGCTAAAATAAATGGATTTTCAACCTTTGAAATATATGACAAAATACTACACTATAATGTCATATTTAAGTTACTTTCAGCATAATATTCAATTCCATCAGTAATTCCGATAAAAAATTTGAAAATCCACGAATTTTAGCTAAAAAATCATGTTTGCCTGGAAAGTGTTCTAAATGCTTTAAATCGTCGAAATATGCAGTAAAACATCATTTTGCCATATATTTCGGTTTTTTCAATGCTTTTGGAATTTTTAAAAAATATTTGAAATATTCAAAATTATTTCTGAATTTAATCGAAATTTTATGGGCTTTTCGAAAAATATGTAATATACCTTAAAATGTTGAAAAGGCTCCAAAATTTCAATTCCATCAATAATTCTGATCATAAAGTTTGAAAATCCATGAATTTTAGCTAAAAAACCAGTTTTGTCTGAAAAGTGTTCTAAATGCTCTAAATCGTCAAAATATGCAGTAAAACATCATTTTGCCATATTTTTCGATTTTTTCAATGCCTTTGGTATTTTTAAAAAAATATATGAAATATGTGAAATTTCTGAAATATATGAAATACCTGAAGCATTGAAAAAATCGAGAAATATGGTAAAATGATGTTTTGCTGCATATTTCGACGATTTGGAGCACGTATAACACATTTCAGACAATGCTGATTTTTTAGCTAAAATTCATGGATTTTCAAACTTTTTTTTCAGAATTAGTGATGGAATTGAAATTTTCGAGCGTTTTCAACATTTTAAAGTATATTACATATTTTTCAAAAAGCCCATAAAATTTCGATGAAATTTAGAAATAATTTTGAATATTTCATATATTTTTTAAAAATACAAAAAGCATTGAAAAAATCGAAAAATGTGGCAAAATGATGTTTTGCTGCATATTTCGACGATTTAGACCGTTTAGAACACTTTTCAGACAAACCTGATTTTTCAGCTAAAATTCATGGATTTTCAAACTTTTTTATCAGAATTACTGATGGAATTGAATTTTATGCTGAAAGTAACTTAAATATGACGTTTTAGTGTAGTATTGTGTCAAGATATATTTCAAGTGGGATAATCAATGTATTCTAGCTGAAAAGAAAGGTTTGTTTGAAAAGTGCTCTAAATGCTCCAAATCGTCGAAATATGCAGTAAAACATCATATTACAATATTTTTCGATTTTTTCAATGCTTTTGCTATTTTCAAAAATACCTCAAGCGTTGAAAAAATCGAAAAATATGGTAAAATGATGTTTTACCGTATACTTCGACGATTTTCAGCATTTAGAGCTCTTTTCAATTAAACCTTACTTTTTATCTAAAATACAAGGATTTTCACACTTGAAATATATATTGACACAATACCACTCTAAAATGTCATATTTAAGTTACTTTCAGCATAAAACTCAATTCCATCAGTAATTCTGATAAAGTTTGAAAATCCATTAATTTTAGCTAAAAAATCAGGTTTGTCTGAAAAGTGTTCTAAATGCTCTAAATCGTCGAAATATGCAGTAAAACATCATTTTGCCACATTTTTCGATTTTTTCAATGCTTTTGGCTTTTTTAAAAAATGTATGGAATATTCAAAAATATTTCTGAATTTCATAGAAATTTTATGGGCGTTTTGAAAAAATATGTAATATGCTTTAAAATGTTGAAAAGCCTCGAAAATTTCAATTCCTTTATCAATTCTGATAAAAAAGTTTGAAAATCAATGTATTTTAGCTAGAAAAATAAGGTTTGTTTGAAAAGTGTTCTAAGGGCTCCAAATCGTCGAAATTTGCAGTAAAACATCATTTTACCATATTTTTCGATTTTCTCAATGTTTCCGATATTTCATATATTTCAGTTTTTTCATATTTATCATATATTTTTTAAAAATACCAAAAGCATTGAAAAAATCGAAAAATAAGGCAAAAATTATGTTTTGCTGCATATTTCGACGATTTAGAGCATATAGAACACTCTTCAGACAAACCTGATTTTTTATCTAAAATTCATTGATTTTCAAACTTTTTAATCAGAATTACTGATGGAATTGAATTTTATGCTGAAAGTAACTTAAATATGACATTTTGGTGAAGTATTGTGTCAACATATATTTCAAGTGTGAAAATCCACATATTTTTAGCTAAAAAGAAAGCTTTGTTTGAAAAGTGCTCTAAATGCTCCAAATCGTCGAAATATGCAGTAAAACATCATTTTACTATATTTTTCGATTTTTTCAATGCTTTTGCTATTTTTAAAAATACCTGAAGCATTGAAAAAATCGAAAAATATGGAAAAATGATGTTTTACTGCATATTTCGACGATTTTCAGCATATAGAGCACTTCTCAATGAAACCTTACTTTTTAGCTAAAATAAATGGATTTTCACACTTGAAATATATATTGACACAATACTACACTAAAATGTTATATTTAAGTTACTTTCAGAATAAAATTCAATTCCATTAGTAATTCCGATAAAAAAGTTTGAAAATCCATGAATTTTAGCTAAAAAATCAGGTTTGTCTGAAAAGTGTCCTAAATGCTCTAAATCGTCGAAATATGCAGTAAAACATCATTTTGCTATATTTTTCGATTTTTTCAATGCTTTTGGTATTTTTAAAAAATATATGAAATATTAAAAGTTATTTCTGAATTTCATCGAAATTTAATGTGCTTTTTGAAAAATATGTAATATACTTTAAAATGTTGAAAAGCCTCGAAAATTTCATTTTCATTAGTAATTCCGATAAAAAGTTTGAAAATCCATGAATTTTAGCTAAAAAATCATGTTTGTCTTAAAAGTGTTCTGAATGCTAAAAATCGTCCAAATATGCAGTAAAACATCATTTTACCATATTTTTCGATTTTTTTCAATGCTTCAGGTATTTCATATATTTAAGGTGTTTCATATATTTCATATATTTTTTAAAAATACCAAAAGCATTGAAAAAATCGAAAAATATGGGAAAATGATGATTTATTGCATATTTTGACGATTTAAAGCATTTAGAACGCTTTTCAAACAAACCTGATTTTTTTTAGCTAAAATTCATATATTTTCAAACTTTTTTATCAGAATTACTGACGGAATTGAATTTTATGCTGACAGTAACATAAATATGACATTTTAGTGTAGTATTGTGTCAATATATATCTCAAGTGAGAAAATCCATGCATTTTAGGTAAAAAGAAAGGTTTGCTTGAAAAGTGGTCTAAATGCTCCAAATCGTCGAAATATGCAGTAAAACATTTTACCATATTTTTCGATTTTTTCAATGCTTTTGCTATTTTTAAAAATACCTGAAGCATTGAAAAACCGAAAAAAATAGTAAAATGATGTTTTGCTGCATATTTCGACGATTTTCAGCATTCAGAGCACTTTTCAATTAATCCTTACATTTTAGCTAAAATAAATGGATTTTCAACCTTTGAAATATATGACAAAATACTACACTATCATGTCATATTTAAGTTACTTTCAGCATAATATTCAATTCCATCAGTAATTCCGACAAAAAATTTGAAAATCCACGAATTTTAGCTAAAAAATCATGTTTGCCTGGAAAGTGTTCTAAATGCTTTAAATCGTCGAAATATGCAGTAAAACATCATTTTGCCATATATTTCGGTTTTTTCAATGCTTTTGGAATTTTTAAAAAATATTTGAAATATTCAAAATTATTTCTGAATTTAATCGAAATTTTATGGGCTTCTCGAAAAATATGTAATATACCTTAAAATGTTGAAAAGGCTCCAAAATTTCAATTCCATCAATAATTCTGATCAAAAAGTTTGAAAATCCACGAATTTTAGCTAAAAAACCAGTTTTGTCTGAAAAGTGTTCTAAATGCTCTAAATCGTCAAAATATGCAGTAAAACATCATTTTGCCATATTTTTCGATTTTTTCAATGCCTTTGGTATTTTTAAAAAAATATATGAAATATGTGAAATTTCTGAAATATATGAAATACCTGAAGCATTGAAAAAATCGAGAAATATGGTAAAATGATGTTTTGCTGCATATTTCGACGATTTGGAGCACGTATAACACATTTCAGACAATGCTGATTTTTTAGCTAAAATTCATGGATTTTCAAACTTTTTTTTCAGAATTAGTGATGGAATTGAAATTTTCGAGCGTTTTCAACATTTTAAAGTATATTACATATTTTTCAAAAAGCCCATAAAATTTCGATGAAATTTAGAAATAATTTTGAATATTTCATATATTTTTTAAAAATACAAAAAGCATTGAAAAAATCGAAAAATGTGGCAAAATGATGTTTTGCTGCATATTTCGACGATTTAGACCGTTTAGAACACTTTTCAGACAAACCTGATTTTTCAGCTAAAATTCATGGATTTTCAAACTTTTTTATCAGAATTACTGATGGAATTGAATTTTATGCTGAAAGTAACTTAAATATGACGTTTTAGTGTAGTATTGTGTCAAGATATATTTCAAGTGGGATAATCAATGTATTCTAGCTGAAAAGAAAGGTTTGTTTGAAAAGTGCTCTAAATGCTCCAAATCGTCGAAATATGCAGTAAAACATCATATTACAATATTTTTCGATTTTTTCAATGCTTTTGCTATTTTCAAAAATACCTCAAGCGTTGAAAAAATCGAAAAATATGGTAAAATGATGTTTTACCGTATACTTCGACGATTTTCAGCATTTAGAGCTCTTTTCAATTAAACCTTACTTTTTATCTAAAATACAAGGATTTTCACACTTGAAATATATATTGACACAATACCACTCTAAAATGTCATATTTAAGTTACTTTCAGCATAAAACTCAATTCCATCAGTAATTCTGATAAAGTTTGAAAATCCATTAATTTTAGCTAAAAAATCAGGTTTGTCTGAAAAGTGTTCTAAATGCTCTAAATCGTCGAAATATGCAGTAAAACATCATTTTGCCACATTTTTCGATTTTTTCAATGCTTTTGGCTTTTTTAAAAAATGTATGGAATATTCAAAAATATTTCTGAATTTCATAGAAATTTTATGGGCGTTTTGAAAAAATATGTAATATGCTTTAAAATGTTGAAAAGCCTCGAAAATTTCAATTCCTTTATCAATTCTGATAAAAAAGTTTGAAAATCAATGTATTTTAGCTAGAAAAATAAGGTTTGTTTGAAAAGTGTTCTAAGGGCTCCAAATCGTCGAAATTTGCAGTAAAACATCATTTTACCATATTTTTCGATTTTCTCAATGTTTCAGGTATTTCATATATTTCAGTTATTTCATATTTATCATATATTTTTTAAAAATACCAAAAGCATTGAAAAAATCGAAAAATAAGGCAAAAATGCTGCATATTTCGACGATTTAGAGCATATAGAACACTCTTCAGACAAACCTGATTTTTTATCTAAAATTCATTGATTTTCAAACTTTTTAATCAGAATTACTGATGGAATTGAATTTTATGCTGAAAGTAACTTAAATATGACATTTTGGTGAAGTATTGTGTCAACATATATTTCAAGTGTGAAAATCCACATATTTTTAGCTAAAAAGAAAGCTTTGTTTGAAAAGTGCTCTAAATGCTCCAAATCGTCGAAATATGCAGTAAAACATCATTTTACTATATTTTTCGATTTTTTCAATGCTTTTGCTATTTTTAAAAATACCTGAAGCATTGAAAAAATCGAAAAATATGGAAAAATGATGTTTTACTGCATATTTCGACGATTTTCAGCATATAGAGCACTTCTCAATGAAACCTTACTTTTTAGCTAAAATAAATGGATTTTCACACTTGAAATATATATTGACACAATACTACACTAAAATGTTATATTTAAGTTACTTTCAGAATAAAATTCAATTCCATTAGTAATTCCGATAAAAAAGTTTGAAAATCCATGAATTTTAGCTAAAAAATCAGGTTTGTCTGAAAAGTGTCCTAAATGCTCTAAATCGTCGAAATATGCAGTAAAACATCATTTTGCTATATTTTTCGATTTTTTCAATGCTTTTGGTATTTTTAAAAAATATATGAAATATTAAAAGTTATTTCTGAATTTCATCGAAATTTAATGTGCTTTTTGAAAAATATGTAATATACTTTAAAATGTTGAAAAGCCTCGAAAATTTGAATTTCATTAGTAATTCCGATAAAAAGTTTGAAAATCCAAATTTTAGCTTCATGTTTGTCTTAAAAGTTTCTAAATGCTATCGTCGAAATATCAGTAAAACGATTTTACCAAAAATGTATTTTTTTCAATGCTTCAGGTATTTCATATATTTCAGGTGTTTCATATATTTCATATATTTTTTAAAAATACCAAAAGCATTGAAAAAAATCGAAAAATATGGCAAAAATGATGATTTATTGCATATTTTGACGATTTAAAGCATTTAGAACGCTTTTCAGACAAACCTGATTTTTTTTAGCTAAAATTCATATATTTTCAAACTTTTTTATCAGAATTACTGACGGAATTGAATTTTATGCTGAAAGTAACATAAATATGACATTTTAGTGTAGTATTGTGTCAATATATATCTCAAGTGAGAAAATCCATGCATTTTAGCTAAAAAGAAAGGTTTGCTTGAAAAGTGGTCTAAATGCTCCAAATCGTCGAAATATGCAGTAAAACATTTTACCATATTTTTCGATTTTTTCAATGCTTTTGCTATTTTTAAAAATACCTGAAGCATTGAAAAACCGAAAAAAATGGTAAAATGATGTTTTACTGCATATTTCGACGATTTTCAGCATTCAGAGCACTTTTCAATTAATCCTTACATTTTAGCTAAAATAAATGGATTTTCAACCTTTGAAATATATGACAAAATACTACACTATAATGTCATATTTAAGTTACTTTCAGCATAATATTCAATTCCATCAGTAATTCCGATAAAAAATTTGAAAATCCACGAATTTTAGCTAAAAAATCATGTTTGCCTGGAAAGTGTTCTAAATGCTTTAAATCGTCGAAATATGCAGTAAAACATCATTTTGCCATATATTTCGGTTTTTTCAATGCTTTTGGAATTTTTAAAAAATATTTGAAATATTCAAAATTATTTCTGAATTTAATCGAAATTTTATGGGCTTTTCGAAAAATATGTAATATACCTTAAAATGTTGAAAAGGCTCCAAAATTTCAATTCCATCAATAATTCTGATCATAAAGTTTGAAAATCCATGAATTTTAGCTAAAAAACCAGTTTTGTCTGAAAAGTGTTCTAAATGCTCTAAATCGTCAAAATATGCAGTAAAACATCATTTTGCCATATTTTTCGATTTTTTCAATGCCTTTGGTATTTTTAAAAAAATATATGAAATATGTGAAATTTCTGAAATATATGAAATACCTGAAGCATTGAAAAAATCGAGAAATATGGTAAAATGATGTTTTGCTGCATATTTCGACGATTTGGAGCACGTATAACACATTTCAGACAATGCTGATTTTTCAGCTAAAATTCATGGAATTTCAAACTTTTTTTTCAGAATTAGTGATGGAATTGAAATTTTCGAGGGTTTTCAACATTTTAAAGTATATTACATATTTTTCAAAAAGCCCATAAAATTTCAATGAAATTTAGAAATAATTTTGAATATTTCATATATTTTTTAAAAATACAAAAAGCATTGAAAAAATCGAAAAATGTGGCAAAATGATGTTTTGCTGCATATTTCGACGATTTAGACCGTTTAGAACACTTTTCAGACAAACCTGATTTTTCAGCTAAAATTCATGGATTTTCAAACTTTTTTATCAAAATTACTGATGGAATTGAATTTTATGCTGAAAGTAACTTAAATATGACGTTTTAGTGTAGTATTGTGTCAAGATATATTTCAAGTGGGATAATCAATGTATTCTAGCTGAAAAGAAAGGTTTGTTTGAAAAGTGCTCTAAATGCTCCAAATCGTCGAAATATGCAGTAAAACATCATATTACAATATTTTTCGATTTTTTCAATGCTTTTGCTATTTTCAAAAATACCTCAAGCGTTGAAAAAATCGAAAAATATGGTAAAATGATGTTTTACCGTATACTTCGACGATTTTCAGCATTTAGAGCTCTTTTCAATTAAACCTTACATTTTATCTAAAATACAAGGATTTTCACACTTGAAATATATATTGACACAATACCACTCTAAAATGTCATATTTAAGTTACTTTCAGCATAAAACTCAATTCCATCAGTAATTCTGATAAAGTTTGAAAATCCATTAATTTTAGCTAAAAAATCAGGTTTGTCTGAAAAGTGTTCTAAATGCTCTAAATCGTCGAAATATGCAGTAAAACATCATTTTGCCACATTTTTCGATTTTTTCAATGCTTTTGGCTTTTTTAAAAAATGTATGGAATATTCAAAAATATTTCTGAATTTCATAGAAATTTTATGGGCGTTTTGAAAAAATATGTAATATGCTTTAAAATGTTGAAAAGCCTCGAAAATTTCAATTCCTTTATCAATTCTGATAAAAAAGTTTGAAAATAAATGTATTTTAGCTAAAAAAATAAGGTTTGTCTGAAAAGTGTTCAAGGAGCTCCAAATCGTCGAAATTTGCAGTAAAACATCATTTTACTATATTTTTCGATTTTCTCAATGTTTCAGGTATTTCATATATTTCAGTTATTTCATATTTATCATATATTTTTTAAAAATACCAAAAGCATTGAAAAAATCGAAAAATAAGGCAAAAATGCTGCATATTTCGACGATTTAGAGCATATAGAACACTCTTCAGACAAACCTGATTTTTTATCTAAAATTCATTGATTTTCAAACTTTTTAATCAGAATTACTGATGGAATTGAATTTTATGCTGAAAGCAATAATATTTCTGAATTTCATCGAAATTTTACGGGCCTTTTCAAAATTATGTAATATACTTTAAAATGTTGAAAAACCTCGAAAAATTCAATTCCATTAGCAATTCTGATAAAAACGTTTGAAAATCCATGAATTTCAGCTAAAATATCAGGTTTGTCTGAAAAGTGTTCTAAATGCTAAAAATCTCGAATATGCAGTAAAACATCTCCGTATTTTTTCAATTTTTTCAATGCTTCAGATATTTTTAAAAATATGCGGAAAATAGTAAATGATCCTAAATGCTCTAAATCGTCGAAATGTGCAGTACCATATTTTTCGATTTTCTATTTTTTCAATGCTTTTGGTATTTTTAAAAAATATATGAAATATTCAAAATTATTTCTGAATTTCATCGAAATTTTATGTGCTTTTTGAAAAATATGTATTATACTTTAAAATGTTGAAAAGCCTCGAAAATTTCCATTCCATTAGTAATTCTGATAGAAAAGTTTGAAAATCCATGAATTTTAGCTAAAAAATCAGCTTTGTCTGAAAAGTGTTCTGAATGCTACAAATCGTCGAATATGCAGTAAAACATCATTTTACCGTATTTTTCAATTTTTTCAATGCTTCAGATATTTTTAAAAATAGAAAAATTCGAAAAATATGGTAAAATGATATTTTACTGAATATTTCGACGATTTGGAGTATTTAGAGCTCTTTTCAAACAAACCTTTCTTTTAAGCTAAAATACATGGATTTCCACACTTAAAATACATGTTGACACAATAATACACTAAAATGTCATATTTAAGTCACTTTCAGCATAAAATTCAATTCCATCAGTAATTCTGATAAAAAATTTTGAAATCCATGAATTTCATCTAAAGAATCAGGTTTGTCTGAAAAGTGCTCTAAATGCTTTAAATTGTCGAAATAAGCAGTAAAACATCATTTTGCCATATTTTTCGATTTTTTAAATGCTTTTGGTATTTTTAAAAAAATATGTGAATTATTCAAAAATATTTCAGAATTTCATGGAAATTTTATGGGAGTTTTGAAAAATATGTAGCATGCTTTAAAATGTTGAAAAAACTCATGAAATTCAATTCCATTAGCAATCATGATTAAAAAATTTGAAAATTTTATCTTAAATATCAGGTTTGTCTGAAAAGTGTTCTAAATGCTCCAATTCGTCGAAATATGCCGAAAAACATCATTTTACCACATTTTTCGATTTTTCCAATGCTTCAGATATTTTTAAAAATAGCAAAAGCATTGAAAAAATAAAAAAAATATGGTAAAATGATGTTTTACTGCATATTTCGACCATTTGGAGCATTTAGAGCACTTTTCACACAAACCTTTCTTTTTAGCTAAAATACATGGATTTTCACACTTGAAATATATATTAACATAATACTACTCTAAAATGTCATATTTAAGTTACATCAGAAATTCTGATGAAAAAGTTTGAAAATCCATGAATTTTCGCAAAAAAATCAAGTTTGTCGGAAAAGTATTCTAAATGATCTAAATCGTCTAACTATGCATTAAAACATCATTTTACCATATTTTTCGATTTTTTCAATGCTTTTGCTATTTTTAAAAAAATATATGAAATATTCAAAATTATTTCTGAATTTCATCGAAAATTTATAGGGTTTTTGAAAAATATGTAATATACTTTAAAATGTTGAAAGGCTCGAGAAATTCAATTCCATTAGCAATTCCAATAAAAAAGTTTGAAAATCCATGAATTTTAGCTATAATATCAGTTTTTTCTGAAAAGTGTTCTAAATGCTCCAAATCGTCGAAATATGCAGTAAAACTTCATTTTACCATATTTTTTTATTTCTTCAATGCTTCGGCTATTTCACATTTTTCAGGCATTTCATATATTTCATATATTTTCTAAAAATACCAAAAGCATTGAAAAAATCGAAAAATATGGCGAAATGATGTTTTACTGCATATTTCGACGATTTGGAGTATTTAGAACACTTCTCGTACAAACCTGATTTTTTAGCTAAAATTCATGGATTTTCAAACTTTTTTATCAGAATTACTTATGGAATTGAATTTTATGCTGAAAGTAACATAAATATGACATTTTAGTGTAGCATTATGTCAATATATATTTCAAGTGTGAAAATCCATGTATCTTTGCTAAAAAGGAAGGTTTGTGTAAAAAGTGCTCTAAATGCTCCAATTCGTCGAAATATACAGTAAAACATCTTTTTACGATATTTTTCGATTTTTTCAATGCGTTTTCTATTTTTAAAAATACCTGAAGCATTGAAAAAACGAAAATTATGTTAAAATAATGTTTTACTGTATATTTCGACGATTTGGAGCATTTAGAGCAATTTTTAATTAAACCTTGCTTTTTAGCTAAAATACATGGATTTTCACACTTGAAATATATATTGACTCAATACTACACTAAAATATCATATTTAAGTTACTTTCAGCATAAAATTTAATTCCATCAGCAATTCTGATCAAAAAGTTTGAAAATCCATGAATTTTAGCTAAAAAGTCATGTTTGTCTGAAAAGTGTTCTAAATGCTCTAAATCGTCGAAATGTGCAGTAAATCATCATTTTGCAACATTTTCCTATTTTTTCAATGCTTTTGGTATTTTTAAAAAATATATGAAATATTCAAAATTATTTCTGAATTTCATCGAAATTTTATGGGCTTTTTGAAAAATATGTAATATACTTTAAAATGTTGAAAAGCCTCGAAAATTTACATTCCATTAGTAATTCTGATAGAAAAGTTTGAAAATCCATGAATTTTAGCTAAAAAATCAGCTTTGTCTGAAAAGTGTTCTCAATGCTACAAATCGTCGAAATATGCAGTAAAACATCATTTTACCATATTTTTCAATTTTTTCAATGCTTCAGATATTTTTAAAAATAGAAAAAGCTTTGAAAAAAATCGGAAAATATGGTAAAATGATCTTGTACTGCACATTTCGGCGATTTGGAGCACTTACAGCTCTCTTCAAAGAAACCTTTCTTTTTAGCTAAAATACATGGATTTTCACACTTGAAAAATATATTGACACAATACTACACTAAAGTGTCATATTTAAGTTGCTTTCAATAAAAAATTAAATTCCATCTGTAATTCTCATAAAAAAGTTTGAAAATCCATGAATTTTAGCTACAAAATCAGGTTTGTCTGAAAAGTGTTCCCTAATGCTCTAAATCGTCGAAATATGCAGTAAAACATCATTTAGCCACATTTTTCTATATTTTCAAAGCTTTTGGTATTTTTAAAAAATATATGAAATATTCAAAATTATTTCTGAATTTCATCGAAATTTTATGGGCTTTTTGAAAAATATGTAATACACTTTAAAATGTTGAAAAGCCTTGAAAATTTCAATTCCATTAGAAATTCTGACAAAAAGTTTGAAAATCCGTGAAATTTAGCTAAAAAATCAGCTTTGTCTGGAAAGTGTTCTAAATGCTACAAATCGTCGAAATATGCAGTAAAACATCATTTTACCGTATTTTTCAATTTTTTTCAATGCTTCAGGTATTTCATATATTTCAGGTATTTCAAATATTTCACATATTTTTTAAAAATACCAAAAGCATTGAAAAAATCGAAAAATATGGCAATATGATGTTTTACTGCATATTTCGACGATTTAGAGAATTTACAACATTTTTCAGACAATCCTGATTTTTTAGCTAAAATTCAAGGATTTTCAAACTTTTTTATCAGAATTACTGATGGAATTGAATTTTATGCTGACAATAATTTAAATATGACATTTTAGTGTAGTATTGCGTCAATATATATTTCAAGCATGAAAATCCATATATTTTAGCTAAGAAGTAACGTTTGTTTGAAAAGTGCTCTAAATGCTTCAAATCGTCGAAATATGCATTAAAACATTATTTACCACATTTTTCGATTTTTTCAATGCTTTTGCTATTTTTAAAAATACCTGAAGCATTGAAAAAATCGAAAAATATGGTAAAATGATGTTTTATTGCATATTTTGACGATTTCAGCATTTAGAGCACTTTTCAATTAAAACTTGCTTTTTAGCTAAAATACATGGATTTTCACACTTGAAATACATATTGACACAATACTACACTAAAACATCATATTTAAGTTACTTTCAGCATAAAATTTAATTCCATCA
>NW_027195595.1:0-85000 GCF_038502225.1 Cherax quadricarinatus
TTCCTGTTAACCTTTTATTTTTGTAGTTCCTTGATAATGTGAAGTCACGAAAGCGCATGAAATTTCACTATTTTTCCACAATGGTTGTTCAGCATATATATATATATATATATATATATATATATATATATATATATATATATATATATATATATATATATATATATAAGCACCTGCTTTACGTATACAACAGACCTGTGGGGGAGTTGCAACATTACCAGCCAATAACATGCAAATTTCCAGTAAGCTTAACATTAATACAACAACTTCCACTTCAATAGCGGCCAGAATATTACACTCATAATTGAAAGTGTTACACGCACACACACACACACACACGCACACACACGCACACACACACACACGCACACACAAACACACACACACACACACACACACACACACACACACACACACACGCGCACACACACACACGCGCACACACACTTGATAAAGCACTTGATAAAGCACGTCAAGAAACTAGAGAAAGTACAAAGGTTTGCAACAAGGTTAGTTCCAGAGCTAAGGGGAATGTCCTATGAAGAAAGATTAAGGGAAATCGGCCTGACGACACTGGAGGACAGGAGGGTCAGGGGAGACATGATAACGACATATAAAATACTGCGTGGAATAGACAAGGTGGACAAGGACAGGATGTTCCAGGGAGGGGACACAGAAACAAGAGGCCACAATTGGAAGTTGAAGACACAAATGAGTCAGAGAGATAGTAGGAAGTATTTCTTCAGTCATAGAGTTGTAAGGCAGTGGAATAGCCTAGAAAATGACGTAGTGGAGGCAGGAACCATACACAGTTTTAAGACGAGGTTTGATAAAGGTCATGGAGCGGGGAGAGAGAGGGCCTAGTAGCAACCGGTGAAGAGGCGGGGCCAGGAGCTAGGACTCGACCCCTGCAACCACAAATAGGTGAGTACAAATAGGTGAGTACACACACACACACACACACACACACACACACACACACAGGATCCATACATAGCTTTAAGCAGAGGTATGATAAAGCTCACGGTTCCGGGAGAGTGACCTAGTAGCGACCAGTGAAGAGACGGGGCCAGGAGCTTGGACTCAACCCCTGCAACCTCAACTAGGTGAGTACAACTAGGTGATTACACACACACCACTCGCGCGCGATTGGTCTTCTCTGTCTTGTGGAGGTCATCACTTTCGCAATGGAGGTCCTGCAACCCTTGTGAATGATATTGTCACCTGTAGCATACCTGGAGCATTCCTGCAGTGCCCCTGAAGCGCACCTCTACCACTCAAGTAGCATGATATTGATGCAACAACTCCTGAAGTAACAATGGCGCTTGTTTTCTCTTTTCCAATCAATCTCACCAAAAATTATACTTCAGTTCTGCGTCAATTTACTTTTTTGAAAGGAAAGATATTTCTTACTTTTTGACTCGATGACACATTATAAATAAAAGCGTTTGACAACACGGTATCAGAGGGAAATAAATTGAAATTTGCTCCGGGAATTTTCCGATTATCTGCAGACAATAAGGAAAATTCTTACATTAGAGCAGCGGACAGAAACTCAGTCATGCGCAAAACGCATCGACATTGTTTACATTCATCCAGCAGTGACGGTGCACTGAATCAAAGCCTCAACATTGCTTTAGTAATAAAAATGAAATTTCGTACACTGTCCTTGTTATTTCCCACTCGTCATTGTTTTGCATTTGATTTTGATCCTGATTCCTATGGGGAGATATGTCAGAAATACCAGGGACGGAAACCCGCCAATGGAAGGTACCGATTTTCCAGCTTGTTGAAATTCCTTGTGTTTACCTAATTCACTTTATAAGCATAAATTCGGACTCTGTCTCATGTCAGTACTTTATTGTCATTGTGTGTGTGTGTGTGTGTGTGTGTGTGTGTGTGTGTGTGTGTGTGTGTGTGTGTGTGTGTGTGTGTGTGTGTGTACTCACCTAGCTGTGGTTGTAGGGGTCGATTCACAGCTCTTGGCCCCCGCATCTACACTGGTCGCTACTAGGTCACTCTTCCTGCTCCATGAGCTTTATCATACCTCTTCTTAAAGCTATATGTGGATCCTACCTCCACTATATCACTTGCCAAACTATTCCACTTCCTGACAACCCAAGGTATTATGACTCAGTCTTCATTGACTGGAATGTATATCGTTGGGAGAGTGAAAAGACACGTAACGAAGAGCATACATTATTTTACCCCTTATGCCGCTCAGGACAGAATTATCAGGCCTTGTTGAAGGTCAGTTTTGAGCCACGTGGCAAGTGGGTATCAAGGTCACTTGTGAGCTATGTGTCCCAGTCATCGATAGCCGCGGTAGAGTTATACTGTCCATTCCCTTGAAATTATATATCGTGCCGTGAGTGACTAACAGTTCCATTGATTATGTAGCTGCAAGTATATCTTCTAATTAACCAAAGACCATTTTCTTAATAAGAGAGTTGGATTATTATTATTATTATTATTATAATCAAGGGGGAAGCGCTAAACCCGGAGGATTATACAGCGCCTGGGGGGGGGGGGATGTGGAAGGCATTCAGGCTTAATTCGGGGAACTGGAGCACAGATCCAATTCCCTAAATCAAGAGCCCCTCACCAACATCAAGGAACCTTCCTTGAGGGGAAGAGAGTTGGATAATTAAGCACAAAATGTCGTTATAATTTCTTTGTTATTTACTGCAGTAATTTAGAAGGTCGAGGTCACCAGCGATCTCACTCGTAGTAACTTTGTTTATAACTGTGTTGCATATATAAAAAGATCTCTGCCACAACTTTATTAAAAACTTTTCTCTATGTATATTAAATACGTTAAACTGTCTCAACAATATCTCATAGATATACTGTATAAATAAAAATAGTGACACCTATATAGAATTCGATCACATCTGAGCGCTCGAGGCAGTGCTGGATTTAAATTTCTTTGAAATGACAAAATAGTTCACTGGATCAAGGAAGTAATAAGCAGCCGAACGCCCCACCAAATTTAAAGTTTGTCCAACGCATGGAATAAATCTTGCATTTTTTTTTCGATGTTTTTTTGCTGCATGCCGTTGTGCCTGCCAGCCATGTTGGCAGCATTGTAGCAAGACTGACCTCGGCATTTTCTAAAGTTAATTTCATGCTCAGAAGTGAGATGTTCAACACTAAATCAGCCATGTTTTCTCCTGAATGATTGTTTACCTCAAAAATATTATACGCCTTACCCGGAGGCCCTTTAGATTTTGAGGCCCTAGGCTTCAGCCTGCCAAACTTATAGGTAAATCCGGCACTGGCTCGAGGGAGGTATTGCAGGTATCTTATCCAGGTAGATCTCACGCTTGAGGAAGGTATTCTAGGACTCTTTGCCCAGCGTACCTCACACGAGAAAGGTATCCTAAACTCCTAGCCCAGTGTATCTCACTCTCGAGGAAGATAACCTACGTTCCTTATTCCTGTATATCTGAGTCAGCAGTATTAACCTGAGTCAGTAGTGAGTTGACTTGTGTTTCATTATGTTTAACTTGTTTCCTACAAGTCTCATCCCCGGAACAATGAAAAGGATACCAACAAGAAAGAAAAGAAACTGTTTTGCAAAAAAAGAGAATTTAAGTCGAAAATAAAGGAGAAAGAAAGAGCAGTAGTGTCTACCACTTCTTTCGTTGATTTACCTGCGATTTTGGTTCGGTCATCGAAAACACAAGAAAAATCGATATTGAAGGTACGAGTGTTTTATTAACAGAGGAATCCCTAGTAAGAGTTATAACTTAGCTTTTAATAACAGGAATAAGAAAAGGAGGTTAAAGGGTGTATTTTCCTAGGACGTATGAGGAAGATATACTAAGCTGATTAGGAAGTATCATGCATGTTAATGGAAATAGTTCTATTATTTACCTCGTTGGAAAGGAAAATGATGTTTGAAAGAGAATGAGATAATACCTTCTTACTAGTTACAGGTAAACAATGGATGTAATTAGGAAGACGGGCGGGTTCCCTGTCATTTGCGGCAGAGGTGTTGACAAGGAAATGTTGTCCAGAGCAAATGGTATTAATTACTTGATGAACAAGTATTGTGAGGAAGTTATATTTCTATTTATTAAGAACTGGGAGCTCTTCAGCGGAGGAAATGACATGTTTTCCAGAAACAAGTAGCAGTTATCTTTACCAGAGGTAACAGTATTAGCTAGGTCACTCGAGGGGTAGCAGTTAATAATAATAATCATAAAATATTTATTTATACAAGTACATGTAGAAGGTATACAGACCTAGCTGACATCAATGACATACTATATAGAAAGCCGCTTGTTATGCTGAACATTTCCGGCAAATTAGGTCAGTTTTGTCCCAGGATTCGACCCACACCAGTCGACTAACACCCAGGAACCCAGTTTATACAGATGGGTGAAGAGGAACAGCAGGTGTTTTATGGAAACGTCCTAATATTTTCCAGTTGTACCAGAGATTCGAACTCCGGACCTCGGTATGTGAGCTGAGTGCGCTTGCGATCGAACTATGGGACACCCTATGATATGCATCACGCAATGAAATGAAACAAATTGAAAAGCACTGGTGTTCGTAAGCAAAGAAGGGATTAGGGTACTATACAGTAGATTAGTCAGTAAAAGTTATCATTTATTCGATATTATGGATTTTATTAATAACATCTATTCAGAAATATTGGGTAATGATGATAAAAACAAACGATAAGGAAAGACAATAATGAACAGGGAGAAAATACGTAAGAAACACAATCTTATCATGTATTATACAAACAGCTTTAGAGTTTGATTGCATGTGCAGGAAAAGTC
Source organism: Cherax quadricarinatus (assembly GCF_038502225.1). Classification (NCBI taxonomy): domain Eukaryota; kingdom Metazoa; phylum Arthropoda; class Malacostraca; order Decapoda; family Parastacidae; genus Cherax; species Cherax quadricarinatus. Next base: position 4,794 of record NW_027195595.1, read on the forward strand.
GAAGTTCGTATGATAACTGAGACATAATTATGTTCAAAGAGTGAGGACGTACCTATTGAATGTCGCTTTGAAGTTATTACATTTTTTCATGTTAATAGAAATAACTGGGTGAGTGGGTCTGTAAGTCCGAGGAAATTTAATTGGTGCATAAAAAGGGGCATAAAAACAAGAAAGATGTAATCAAAATTCCTTCTGTTGGGAAAATTAAGATAAACATTTTTAGGTGCGTTATACAGACGCCCAAACTTCGTAAATTTGTAAAGAAAACTTCTCTGGAACTAATGGGTTAAGTCTTCAAAGCAGGCAAATGTAATCTTGGATATTTTAGTCTCAGCGAACTCGTTTTGAACTGTGAATAGAAATCTGAAATGCAACGACTTCCCAAAAATTGTCCATGATTAATTTGTGGTAAAACTAACTAGAGGTAACAATATGCTTGACATAGTTCTAGCAAATAAATATAAAATCTGAAAGTCATGGATAAGCATGGAACAAGTGACTATAAACCTAAAACTTGTAATAATGCGTGGAAGTACAGTAACAATGATGCAGTAGAGGTCTCAGGTTTTCGCTCGGCAGCACACAATGGCTTTAATGAACCACTTAGGATAGAATGGAATGATTTCGTCAATATTTATATCGATTAAGATCTTACAGATGCAAACGAAAATTGCTACCGGTATACAGTAATTAAAAAATATATATATACAGGCTGCTAAAAAAAAACATGTATTTAAGACAGAAATATCAGAAATAACACGAATGATGCCGAATGGATGAACACGAGGCTAAAATATCTTTGGGTAAGAGTTATTTTTTTAGGTGTATCAAGAGTACTGAGGAACATCCTAATTGGAAGCTACAAACACCGCCCCGAGGCACGGCCCTAGACCATGTCTTCTGGTTGCTGACCTGATCAACCAGGCTGTTGATGCCAATTGCACGCTATCCACCGTATGCATTGCATCCCTGTTGATCACAAACTGACTTGAATTATTATGATCAAGGGGGAAGCGCTAAACCCATAGGATTATATAGCGCCTGAGGGGGGATGTGGAAGATATTCAGGTTTAATTCAGGGAACTGGAGAACAGATTCAATTCCCTAGATCAAGAGCCCCTCACCAGCATCAAGGAACCTTCCTAGATCAAGAGCCCCTCACCAGCATCAAGGAACCTTCCCTGAGGGGAAACTGACTTGAAGAACTTAACAAATTTCTTGAAAACAGTCGTTTGTTTAAAATTTATCTTACTGAGTTCGCTCTGTTTTTACTGGGGATATTTTATACTATCTGATAATACTTTTTGCCTTCATAAGGAGTGATTTCAGGGTGCAGATTTGGAGCTAATCCCTCCATAATTTTGACAGAATAGATTATGATTCTATATATCTTTCTATGAATAAATATATTCAAATTTAAGAAGAGATTAAAAAAAAGAAATTCGAAAGTAAATCCGAAAAATGTCTTCCGAGAATACAGATCAAAGAATAAAGAATAACTTTCATATGAAACTAACTCTGGATCACTTACTGACGATGAGAGGAATATATGTGTAATGTTTGACAACTGTTACCTATTTGTCTTTACACACGAAGAGACAAGAGAAGGAATTCTTAATTATTACAGGGACATTGTAATTAGCGAAGAGGAGCTACTGCAGCCTGATAAATCCCTTTCTCAGATGAACTGTTTTCAAGGATTGTTTAGATTGAAATTTGGAAGTTGTAAAGTAAAAGGACACAAGTGCAACTAATGTGACATTTTATTGTGGCAACGTTTCGCTCTCCAGGAGCTTTGTCAAGCCGTTACAAAAGGTACATGGACACAGAGGGTATATATAGGCTCAGAGTGAGGTGCAATACTTGAGGTAGTAGTAGTAGTGACAAGTTGTAGTAGTAATACAATAGAGTAGAGCAATTAACTCGTACATGAGTAAAAGGATATAAAAGCTATTACTTGGAAGTTGGAGTTCAAGCCCCACGCGTACCTTGGTTTGTTTTGAAGTATGGCATAGCAAAGAAATTGTTAAACAACAAGAAGACATAGAGCAAAAGTGTCTTCTTTGCTATTTGTGTCCATTTACCCAGTAATCCTTTCAATATATCACTTCAAACGGGTATCGTACATGATAGGTGACTGAAGCCTAATGTAATTTCTATCTTCAAACAGGGAATAGATCAATATCATCTAATTATTGCCAATCACCTTTATCTCATTAATGGACAAAATTTCAATATCGAAAATGGTGGAAACCGTTTGAAGTTACATTGAAAACAAATTTACTGTCTTTTATAAATAAAATTGAGCGATAAATATTGTTTGACGAAGATTTCAATATAGCTTTTGACAGAGTCCCACACAGGAGCTAGTTTAAGAAACTGGCAGCACTGTTGTTGAGGGTAAAGTTAGTTCAAGGGCAGAGACTGACTGATAGGTAGCGGAGAACTTTGCGTAAATGGAATGGTGACCAACCACAGGCGACATTAAAAACTAATCATTACGGAGCCATTTTTGGTTCTTTATTTATATTGTTGACCTGAATGAAGGCATTGAAGGTGACACGAGTAAATTCGCTGACAGGTCAAGTAATGAATAATTTTGCTGACAATACATAAACAGGCAGAATGATGAACTGAAAGGAATAGTGCAAAGAACGTCACAAAGATTTTGTTAAATTAATACTATGGTGGGAAAAATAACAGGTAGAGTTCAATGTGAAAAAAATTACAATATCCTAATTACTGGGAATATCACTGGCATCCACATACTAAATAATGTTGAAACTGACCATTGTGGATGTTAACAGAAACTTGAGCGAAGGCAATAGTGCCTAAAATGCTCTTCATAAGACCAGTTGACTGTATATTTATGGTATAAAATACCAACAAGATAAAGAATTGATAAATTAGACATGTGCAAATCTTGGGTATCTTTATTAATGAAACGTTTCGCCACACAGTGGCTTCATCATGTGTGGCGAAACGTTTCCTTAATAAAGATACCCAAGAGTTGCACATGTGTCTTATTTATCAACATGTCGGTTCTGTGAACCATTCATCTACAGGGTAAAGAATTAGATACCTGTGCAACATCTGGGTATCTTTATTGTAGACAGCTGAACTTCATATATACAAAGGATGAGGTAATTAGTCCCTCATTGTATGAGTTGGTGAAGTAGTGTGAAGAGTATGAAACACAGACATGAAGATTGGCCCTTATAACCTCCTAAACGTCCCCAATACAGATACCTGGATGTTGCACATGTTTAATTCTTCACCAATTGATTTAATGTTTTTTTGTTAATAAACATATTTTATAAATGTACAAAGGTTTATCTATATCTGTGATCATCATTAGTAAAACCTCATTTATAATATACAGTTAAGTTCAGTACCCTAGACATCATACTGAATATAAATGAATGATAGGGAAGATAAGCCGTGAAGACACCGAGATCCTTGAATTTGCACTTTTCTGAATTAAGGGTACGGACCCAGTCCTTTAAGTTATAGGTTACAAGTTATATAAACAGGATTTTGAGAATATTTAACAAAGCAAGAATACAACTTTTCGGATAAATTCATATTTAGAAAGGATACTGGAAAGTACAGGTGTAACAATAGAATTCAAGATGTGTGGAACAATCTTTGGAGTTGAGGCGCAGTAGTCAGCCTACCGGCACGAGACGGTTGGCTTTCTGCAGTGCTCCTCAAATGTCAAGTCATATTCTTATGCTCGACGAGAAGCAATACATAGCTAACACTTGAGGAACTTATCTCGGGTTTCCTCCCCAAGAATATGTCATGCACAAGGGGGGTATCCCTATCTACTATCCGGGAATACACCACGCTTGATATATGAACCCTGGGTCTCCTATACAAGTAAATATCACGCTCAAGGCTGAGTAAGGAATCAGCGAGTCTCTTATCCCAGCATATCTCCTCCTTGAGGGAGATATCCTGCGTTCTCTCTACCTACACATCTTACGGGTCACAAAACTGATAATTATATACATAATATCTTCCACTTCCTCTTCCTATATCCCTTCTTACGCCATCCTTCATCCTCTTTCTCCCTCCCTCCCAGCTTTCCTTCCCTCCTCTCCCTCCCCACTTTCTCCATCTCACCCTCCCTTCAACATTTCCTAACCGTTTCCTTATACTCTCCCTAAGTCTTTCTCTCCTTCTCTCCCTACCCCTTTTCTCGCTCCTTCCTTTCATTCCTCACATTTCCATTCAACATTCGCTGCCTGACCACGGTGGAGTGCAGTTGTGCACGGCACCCCTCTGCTGTTTTCAGGCGAGCTACCTCAGTTCGTCACAACCATTGAGAAGTGAGGACGTGCGCTGCTCATTTACCAACATGGCGCTGCAGAGCTACAGGCGCATCAACACTGTTTGCGTTGAGTTGACCCGTGGGGCTGTCACTGGAGCCACGATGGACTTGTTACTACCGGCGATTATCCGTGATACCTACGGTATCGCAAATGAAGAGATATGTGGTGTAGCACTTAATGGGACGACACGGATCTTCGTTAAAATGACGTCAGCAAATGTTTATTAAGCGGTGGTGGATAAGTATCAAGAGACCATTATAGCCGTCAATTCAGCTGTATCAGTACGTCTACATGATGTATCACGACACTACACATGGGTTAAAATAAGGAAATGTGCCTTTTGAGGCGAATGAATTTGTTATAAAAGATGAACTACGTAATTATGGTACGGTTCATATGGCCTCTGCAGGTCGGTGGGCCGCTGGACCTTATGCTGGAAGTTTGGAGGGAACATATTCAGTCAAAATGACCTTACGCCATCCCATACCGTCCTATATTATGTTGCAAGCATTTCGAACTCAAGTATATGTAACATATGCGGGGCAACGTCGTACGTGTCGGCTGTGTGGATCGTATGACCACATAGCGGCACAGTGTGGTAAGCGTCGTGGAAATCTCCAAATATCGCAACAGCAACAACCGGAAGAGGTCGAGGAAGTTGAGGGACGAGAACAGTCTTATGCTCACCCGTCTCGACAACGGACATCTTGGAGTAAAGAGGTAGAAAAAGCGCAGGAGAATGCTTTGGAGGATGCAAAACAGCGAGAAGAATCACCATCACTGGACATAAATAAAGTATTTGAAGAGACTCTGCCCACTATGGGGGACGAGGATGTAGCGGCGTCTTTAGTGAAGGCACTGGATGTATTGTTAGAAGAGTCGATCGTCAACCGTGTGGAGGATCCAGGTGCAAATTTGGGATCGGTTGAGCATCATGGTGAGGCGACGGATGAAAGCATTGAGTCTGGGGTGTCGCATGGTATGATGGTAAATATAGCAGAAGTGGAGGTGCATCATGATAGTACTAAAGAAATCCCAATGCAGGTGGAGGGTAGGACGCGAAAGCGAACTGCGACCCCACCAGACTCAGACGACGTGCTTACTCCTGCCCAAAGGCCAGGGAAAAAGTCTTGGGCGGATGTACAGAGGAAAGGGAACAGTGAATCCACGAAACAAGAGTTTATCAAGGTGATTCCCAAAAAAGGGGAGAAGGATAGAGGTGTAAAATGTATAAGTGAAAAGTCTATACCTAGAACCAAAGGAAAATCCCATTAATTGACTTTAAGATTTTGACAATAAATATTAACGGTTTGAGATCTGAGCGGAAGCGTAAGTGGTTTAATGAATTTTTGGTGCGTCTAGATGTGGATGTGGTATTCATCCAAGAACACAATTACAGAATTGGATATGAGTTAGAATTAGATGGTTACGATGTGTATATGGAATATGCGACGAGGTTAAAAGGAGGCGTCGCCATTCTGGTAAAGGAAAATAGCCCGTTTGTAGTACGCCATAGTGAAAGGGGGGAGGGGAGAGTGATTAGGGTGGATGGTTTATGGGGTAGAGTACATATAAGTTTTGTAGGTGTATATGGGCCGGCCGAGGGAGATGTACGACTTAAAAATTAATTTGGTACAAGATGTATTAGTATATCATCTACGTAGTTTACCAAATGTAGCGATAATAGGGGGAGACTGGAATTGTGTAATACGACGAAAAGATGTGGAGCCTCGAGGAGCGGGTTGTTGCTTGGGGTTCCTGGGAGATTTATTGACGAGTGTGGGTTTAATGGATGTGTGTGGGGGGGTGGCAATGTGGAGCATACTTTCATTAGACGAGATTATGCGGCGAGATTGGATAGAATGTACGTGTCTTGTGCGGTTACAGTGCGGAGAGTGAGTGTGATAAATGTGGTTTTTTCGGATCATAGAGGAGTTGTAATGGATGTAGATATTGAGGGTGTGCCTAGAAGGGGTCCGTCATTTTGGAAATTAAATGTAAAGTTATTGAAGAGAGAGGAAAGTCGTTTGTCTTTTGGGCATATGTGAGAACGCCTTGTGGTTGAAGCACCTGGAGATGTGGCTTTGGTTAATTGGTGGGAAATGATAGCCAAAAAGCGAATTAAGGAATTTTATATTAGTCAGGGAGTGAGATATAATCAGTTACAGTATGGTTTCCAACGATATTTAGAGGGGCAGTTGCGCGACTGCTATGTACAAGCGAATGCTAATTATCCTGTTACGGAAATTGAACGAATTAAGGAGCAACTACGAAATTTACAAAACGAAAGGTTTGATGGGGAAAGGCTTAAGGGTGGAATCGAAGAGGTTTTGTGGGGAGATCGGCCGTCGGCGTGTGTGTTGAGGAATCAACACAGACGTCGCAAAGCAATGGAGTTAATGGGGTTGAATGTCCAGGTAGGTATGCAGGGGTATAGAGTGAATCAGGTGTTGACGACGGAGGGTATGAGTGGATATATTGATGCTTGGGTTAAATTGAAAACGCAAAGTGTTGGAATAAGTGAAATTGCATTGCAGTCAATCGGTAGGTTTGTGCGTTGTGAGCTGGAGGAGCATGATCGTTTGATGTTGGGAGGGCCGATAACGGAGTGTGAGACTTGGGAGGCTTTATCTGGGGCACAATTGGGTAAGGCGCCAGGAATAGATGGGTTGCCCAGCGACTTTTATCTTCAAAATTGGAACGTTTTAAAGGGGTTTTTGGTACGTTTATTCAATATCATGAAGCGGGATGGAGTTTTAGGGGAACAACAAAGGTTGGCTGTGGTCGTCCTAGTTCCTAAAGGCGAGCCATTAACGGTTAAAGATTATCGTGCAATCTCGTTATTATGTGGGGATTATAAAATTTTTGGAAGGATCTTGGCCAACAGAATAAAAAAAGTCCTGGGCAAAGTGATTGACAAGGGACAATATGGGGTGCCGAGCAGGTCTATGTATGAAGGTCACGGTATGATTAGAAGTTTTATTGAAGAAAGAGTAAGATTGGGAGGGGGGGGGGTATTGGCTATAGATTGGGAGGCGGCATATGATAGTGTGGAACGGGAGACGTTATGGAAGATAATGAGATGGCAGGGGTTTGGGGCGGAAATTATATCATGGGCCAAATTAATGTATCAAGAGGCATCTTTGCGTGTGCAGGTGAATGGGAGGTTGGGAGATCGGATTCAGATGGGAAGGGGTTTGTGTCAAGGTTGTCCCCTTTCACAAATCTTTTTTGCTTGTTTTCAAGATCCCTTTTATAGAGGGATAAGGGTTTTATTGGAAGCAAATGGGATGGGTAATGTAAGGGGTGGGGGAGCGGGCATTGTTGGATATGTCGACGACACGACGATTTTGGTGAGAGAAAACATGGATTTGATTCGGGTAGAAAAGTTAGTGAAAGTTTTTGAAAAGGCTACTGGCATGACGATCAACATGGGGAAAACAAAGTATATGAATCTTGGAAAAGGGTCGCGTGAGGAAGGAATGGTAGCTGAAAGGTGGGAAAGGGTGGACCAAATAAAGATATGTGGGATCGTTTATGTAAATGATATCAAGTCAGCACAACAAATAAATTCCGTGCGTATCGTTGATAGTGTTCTGAAGCGTCTTAGTGGGTTAAGAGCTGCTAATTTAAGTTTGCAACAAAGGGTGATAACAACGAATGTGCTATTATATAGTAAACTATGGCATGTTACGGTAATATTTCCGATACTTCGTTGTGAATTAAAAAGGTTACAAAAAAGTGTTTTTAGATTCATTTGGGGAACAGGGAGCGAATGGTTAAGTAGAGCGGTTGTCACACTCCCGGTTGGCCGTGGAGGGCTGGATCTTATAGATGTCGAAAAGAGGATAATAAGTATGTATTTAAAACATAGTTATAAGCGGGTGGGGGGGGGGGGCGAAAGAAGACGGTCTTCATAGGATACATCATGATATGCGACGGTGGTGGGGGGGTAGGGAGTTCATGATAGGTGAGGCAATGTTACGGGTCTTCATAAACGTGAGGGATCACTCACAAATTAAATTGAGAAATCTTGATAGGGCAGATGGTAAGGCTGTGGTAGCGGCGGTAGAAGGAGTTTATCCGATGTATGATTGGCATAATATTTGGGGGCGTTTAAATAAATTGCGTTTAAAACCTAAAGTCAGAGAAGTTATGTATAGATTTTTACATGGAATCTTGCCGTCAGGAATGGTTTTATTCTATAAGAGAATACGAGAGGATGGGGAATGCAAGGATTGTGGAGGATTGGCGACTATTTATCATACGGTATATTTTTGCGATTGTATTTAACTTATAAGGGTTTGGATGGGTAAGGTTTTAAGGTTAGTGGGGGGAGGGGGTTTGCAGGTTTTGAGGGTTTTAAGTTTAGATATAACTGGGGTGAATAAAAGGGTTGAGAATGCGATTGGGTATATGATTACGGATTATATATACATGATGTGGGCTATGAGGGAGGCGGACGTGCGGGCAAGAATTAATGCATTGGCAGCAATTTTTTATAGGACACAGTGTAGGAATAAAGGGGTGTATGGAGGAAGATGGGAGAGGGATTTTAGTGAGGGTTATCGAAATTTCACATTAAGGGATTTATGGGATTTGCAAAATGGGTAAGGGGATACGACGGGCTATTTTCCTAGAATGGGTGTGAGCATGGAGAGCTGTTTATATGGATGTATAATTGAGTTTTGATATCTAGAGGCAATAGGGTTATTACCCCGAGGGTTTCAGCAACTACACAGTTATCATTTAGAAATATGTAGCACTACGATTGCATATTTTTTATCATGTATAAATCATTTCAAGGACTTTATGATGAAAATTTTCAATGAGACTCAAATATGTTATGGGTGTCTTTACTGTTTTTGATTCAATTGTAAGTGGTAAAAAGTGTTTCTTAGCATATAGCAATTGGTGTTTATTTTATGTTATATTTTATGCTGTGTTACAGTGTGCTTTTCAGTAATATTATATTACATGTAACTAGTTGCATTATTTTTCTTTGTTTTGCTGAGATGTAAAATATCACATCGTAGTTTTGTTTTGTTATATTGGATGTTTTTATAGTGACTTTTAGTATTATCCCGTTTCCTTCTTTGAATACTAAATACTTATGTATGTTAAGATCTCGTGATAATCGCCAAAATTAATGTTTTGAGTATCGTGGTGTTCTGTTAAGCACCTGAGATCTTAGAATTAGTCTTGCATACGTGTGTTGACAGGCAGAAACCTCACCTAGTATGTGCCTGATGTAGTCTCATGTAGTGTAACGTGTGTGCTTGTGTATGTGTGTCATTGTGCGTGTTTGTTTGTTTTGTTTATCTCTGTTTTATTGTACAATCTTCATAATTTCCAGTGTTTGATGTTTGGTAATATGTAACCTTGTTAGAGATGTTCTTTAACAAATAAAACAATACCACTGTAATGTATAGTGTTGTGTGTGAGAGTGTATTACAACTGTAATATACGGTGTGTTGTGTGTGAGAGTGTATTACCACTGTAATATACGGTGTGTTGTGTGTGAGAGTGTATTACCACTGTAATATACGGTGTGTTGTGTGTGAGAGTGTATTACCACTGTAATATACGGTGTGTTGTGTGTGTGAGTGTATTACCACTGTAATATACGGTGTGTTGTGTGTGAGAGTGTATTACCACTGTAATATACGGTGTGTTGTGTGTGAGAGTGTATTACCACTGTAATATACGGTGTGTTGTGTGTGAGAGTGTATTACCACTGTAATATACGGTGTGTTGTGTGTGAGAGTGTATTATCACTGTAATATACGGTGTGTTGTGTGTGAGAGTGTATTACCACTGTAATATACGGTGTGTTGTGTGTGAGAGTGTATTACCACTGAAATATACGGTGTGTTGTGTGTGTGAGTGTATTACCACTGTAATATACGGTGTGTTGTGTGTGAGAGTGTATTACCACTGTAATATACGGTGTGTTGTGTGTGAGAGTGTATTACCACTGTAATATACGGTGTGTTGTGTGTGAGAGTGTATTACCACTGTAATATACGGTGTGTTGTGCGTGTGAGTGTATTACCACTGTAATATACGGTGTGTTGTGTGTGAGAGTGTATTACCACTGTAATATACGGTGTGTTGTGTGTGAGAGTGTACTACCACTGTAATATACGGTGTGTTGTGTGTGAGAGTGTATTACCACTGTAATATACGGTGTGTTGTGTGTGAGAGTGTATTACCACTGTAATATACGGTGTGTTGTGTGTGAGTGTATTACCACTGTAATATACGGTGTGTTGTGAGTGTAATACCAATGTAACATACGGTGTGGTGTGTGTGAGTGTGTATTACCACTGTACTGTATGGTGTCGTTATTAGGTCTCGGGTTAAGTGCGATTCTAGTAATATATTTCTGTCTTTTGTATCGCACTGTTTTAAATAAAATATAAAAAAAAAATTCCATTCAATCCTCCTCGCTAACACCACCCACAGAACTACACTACCCACCACACTCACTGTGGGAACTACACTACCCACTGCACTCACTGTGGGAACTACACTACTCACCACACTCACTGTGGAAACTACACTTCCCACCGCACTCACTGTGGGAACTACACTACCCACCGCACTCACTGTGGGAACTACACTACCCACCACACTCACTGTGGGAACTACACTACCCACTGCACTCACTGTGGGAACTACACTACTCACCACACTCACTGTGGAAACTACACTTCCCACCGCACTCACTGTGGGAACTACACTACCCACCACACTCACTGTGGGAACTACACTACCCACCGCACTCACTGTGGGAACTACACTACCCACCGCACTCACTGTGGGAACTACACTACCCACCGCACTCACTGTGGGAACTACACTACCCACCGCACTCACTGTGGGAACTACACTACCCACCGCACTCACTGTGGGAACTACACTACCCACCGCACTCACTGTGGGAACTACACTACCCACCGCACTCACTGTGGGAACTACACTACCCACCGCACTCACTGTGGAAACTACACTTCCCACCGCACTCACTGTGGGAACTACACTACCCACCGCACTCACTGTGGGAACTACACTACCCACCGCACTCACTGTGGGAACTACACTACCCACCGCACTCACTGGGGGAACTACACTACCCACCACACTCACTGTGGGAACTACACTACCCACCACACTCACTGTGGGAACTACACTACCCACCGCACTCACTGTGGGAACTACACTACCCACCGCACTCACTGTGAGAACTACACTACCCACCGCACTCACTGTGGGAACTACACTACCCACCGCACTCACTGTGGGAACTACACTACCCACCGCACTCACTGTGGGAACTACACTACCCACCACACTCACTGTGGGAACTACACTACCCACCGCACTCACTGTGGGAACTACACTACCCACCGCACTCACTGTGGGAACTACACTACCCACCGCACTCACTGTGGGAACTACACTACCCACCACACTCACTGTGGGAACTACACTACCCACCGCACTCACTGTGGGAACTACACTACCCACCGCACTCACTGGGGGAACTACACTACCCACCGCACTCACTGTGGGAACTACACTATCCACCACACTCACTGTGGGAACTACACTACCCACTGCACTCACTGTGGGAACTACACTACTCACCACACTCACTGTGGAAACTACACTTCCCACCGCACTCACTGTGGGAACTACACTACCCACCGCACTCACTGTGGGAACTACACTACCCACCGCACTCACTGTGGGAACTACACTACCCACCGCACTCACTGTGGGAACTACACTACCCACCACACTCACTGTGGGAACTACACTACCCACCGCACTCACTGTGGGAACTACACTACCCACCGCACTCACTGTGGGAACTACACTACCCACCGCACTCATCTGGGAACTACACTACCCACCGCACTCACTGTGGGAACTACACTACCCACCGCACTCACTGTGGGACCTACACTACCCACCGCACTCACTGTGGGAACTACACTACCCACCACACTCACTGTGGGAACTACACTACCCACCGCACTCACTGTGGGAACTACACTACCCACCGCACTCACTGTGGGAACTACACTACCCACCGCACTCACTGGGGGAACTACACTACCCACCGCACTCACTGGGGAAACTACACTACCCACCACACTCACTGTGGGAACTACACTACCCACCGCACTCACTGTGGGAACTACACTACCCACCGCACTCACTGTGGGAACTACACTACCCACCGCACTCACTGGGGGAACTACACTACCCACCACACTCACTGTGGGAACTACACTACCCTCCGCACTCACTGGGGGAACTACACTACCCACCGCACTCACTGGGGGAACTACACTACCCACCGCACTCACTGTGGGAACTACACTACCCACCACACTCACTGTGGGAACTACACTACCAACCGCACTCACTGGGGGAACTACACTACCCACCGCACTCACTGGGGGAACTACACTACCCACCACACTCACTGTGGGAACTACACTACCCACCACACTCACTGTGGAAACTACACTACCCACCATACTAACTGTGGTGTGGAGAAATTTTCTCCAGGAGGGGGGTATCGGCCCCCTTCAGCCTCTTTCAGCCCTGAGGGGCCCAGCCCTCTCAGAAGAGGCAAACATCTTGTTTACTGCTGCAGCGAGTAATTGATCCCAGATGCAGTACAAGTATGTGACGTGGTCAAGCGACCGACGCTCCTTGCAAGACTCCAGTGTTGCAAAGTGTAGTTTAATAAGAGACAGTCCATCTCTTACCTTAGCAGGACAATTAAGGAAAATCCTGCTCCCACTTTATTACCATGGTAAAGATAGTGTACATTGTTGTCTATGCTCAAGACAGCAAGAATCAAGCATTCTGCTTTGCTTCATGGAGGAAGTTTGGCAAGGAAGCAAAAAATACTAGGTCAGCTTTTCCCTTATGTTCTAGGGGCACTGCAGCGGCGTAGGAGGCTGTGAGGTCAGAATACTTTTCACTCTACTGGGAGTCACACTGACGCCAGGATAACCAACAAAGAACACTGATCCGTGCGTTAGTGTGAACAAAGTGTCTCACAAAACACGATAAACACTTACAGAGAAGTGTGATGAGCTTCTTTAGTGATAAGATTGTGAACAATAAAGACAAACCTTGTGGAACATAGTGTACCAGTGTGCATATTCCTAGACTATGGAAGACGTGGACATCCAAGGACACTTCAGCTTCTACCAAGTCACCGATACTTGTCGAAGGTGTGAAGAACTCCATAGCTCACGCTACAAGAGCAAGGTGGGTTACAAATTTCTTGTAGTACGGGGGACTGTGCAGTTCTTGTGTCGCAAGGAGTTTGTAACCAACCTATAATATAGTCGGCAGTAAGGTGCTGACTTTTGAGTCCACACACGTAAGTTCGTCAGCAATCAGTTAATGAAATATGCTGACATAACACCCCTAGGGGTAAATTATTAACATAATATACTCTATTACAGCTCGTTGTGAAGTGGATAAGATAGCTTCTCAAGACCTCGCCTGCAGGAGCGGCTGTGTGGGCAATAGCTGTCCTATGAGCTAAGTACCCCCTATAATCTTTAACCTTAGCTGGTAAACCATTTCTCAACATGTGGAAACTACACTACCTACCACATTAACTGTGGGAACGACGCTACCCACCACACTCACTGTGGGAGCGACGCTATCCACCACACTCACCGTGGCGCTACACTGCCCACAACACTCACTGTGGGAACGACGCTACCCACCATACTCACTATGGGAACAACGCTACCCACCACACACAGTGGCAAAACCACTTCACACCACACCGTGGAATATGCTCTACCTTCCACACCTACTGGCGTGGAACTTATTGTAGGAACTATATTACGCACTGAGGGACCTACATTACACACTATGGGAACTACGCTAAATACAATTGGAATTACGCTACTCTCAGTGTTGACCTACACTACCCAGTCTGCGTATTTCACTAATCACCACAGTTGCTGTATGGATCCATTAATCACTAATAACTAATTAAGTGCTCGCAGCTTTCGACAGGTAATTAGGAACAGTCTTGAATACAAGCTGGTTACATGAATAGAAAGATAAAGAGAGGCACAGAGAGCCATAGAAGAGAGGCATAGAAGAGAGGCATAGAAGAGAGGCATAGAAGAGAGGCATAGAAGAGAGGAAGAGAAGTGAGACAGAAGAATGGAAAATTTGGACTGTCTTCTGCTTTAACACAAATGTCAATTTATTATATTTGTTGGTGATCTCAGTCAACACACACAGAGGGACTCTGATGACCTTCTTGCAGGGTTTGACATGAGAAACTTTGCTGCTTTCCCTACTCATATCTCTGGCTCCTCCCTCAACCCAGTAGTGAGTGATCTGTCAGAAGGTATAGTCACTTGTCAACCTCTCGGCTATGTTGGATCATCTGGCTACAAGGCTGTCTTTATATTACTGGAGATTCCAAAAGAACGGAGTGAAGAATCTACACGTAGAACTTGGCTGTGGAAAGATGGAAACCGGCCAGCCCTTTGCTTTTAACTCGTCACCTTCGACTGGAATGCCCTTCTCCAAGTTCATGTCGACAACCAAGTGAATGCCTTCAATGGACATATCCCTAATCTCCAACAACGCATCCTTCACCGGCATTATGTGACAAAGCCAACAAATCAATCAGCCTTGGTTCGGCTTTCGTTACAGAGAGGCTGCTACTGGTTTGTAAAAGGCTTGGAGAAGGAATAAGAGGCATCCCACTATCAGTAACAGGAACCTGCACATGCAAGCCTGTAGTCAAATGGGAGAAGTCTAAAAGTCGACCAACTCTAAATGGGAGGCTGATACAAAAAGAAAGCTGGTATCAGGTAGAGTAGGCCCCAAAACCTGGTTGTCCTGGTCAAGGACCGACAAGGATATTCGCCTGGTGAACTTATTCCACCTCTTAATCGACAAGATTGGACCATCTCTACTAGCAGACAGGAGAAAGCTGACCTCTTTGCTAAACACTTTGTTGGCAAAATTCAAGCTCTTGATCCAGCACGGGACCTTCTTTGGCTAGACCCCAGAACTGTGTAAAAGTTGTCAGTGGTGACAATAAGGCAGAATGAGATGTACCTACTTAAATCGCTGGACCAAAAAAATGCTGTGGGCCCAGATAATTTGAGCCCAAGATTGCTGGGAAGATGTGCAGACCAGCTAGCAGCACCTCTAATTCGCATCTATTAGCACTGCCTAGCAGTGTCAATGACCTTCTCTGTGGAAAGAGGCTAATGTACTCCCTTTTCACAAAAAGAAGAGCAGAGAGGAAATCAGCGACTACAGAACTATCACACTCCAGTCAATCACTGGCAAGATTCTTGAAACAATAATCTCACGACAGACGACAGAGTTCTTCGATCATAACTCACTTCTTTGTGACCGTCAATACGGCTTCAGAAAAGGTTACTCTGCTGCTGATCTGTTAAACCTTTCTATTAAGTAGCACCAGACATTAGATAAATCCAATGTCAGCTGTGTAGTAGCACTGGACATTGCTAGTGCTTTCGACCGCATACGACACTAGCGACTCGTGGCAAACCTGCAAGCATTGGGAATTGCAGGCTCTACACTATGGCTCCTTAGTGTAAACCCTCAAGGAAATCTAAGCGTATTTCTTAATGGGACAGAGTCAGTAAGACATTCTATGCCTCGAGCCTCGAGTATGTTAGTATAGCATAATGATATCAATGAAATGAAATAAATTGATCAAGTGAAACTGCTAGCACACAAAGTTCGAACTTCATCCTGTTCCATATTT
This sequence comes from Cherax quadricarinatus, assembly GCF_038502225.1. Taxonomy (NCBI): domain Eukaryota; kingdom Metazoa; phylum Arthropoda; class Malacostraca; order Decapoda; family Parastacidae; genus Cherax; species Cherax quadricarinatus. Next base: position 20,946 of record NW_027195595.1, read on the forward strand.
CTATATTTCAGGACAACAAAAAGGCTTTCAAATGACCTGACATACGTAACAACTTTTAGCTTGTAAATAAAGTTAGGAATCCGGAACCTAACCTTGTAAAATTCTGTGAAAAAAGTGAGACAGAGAGAAAGAGACACACACGGATACACACACACACAGACACAGGGCACAGAAGAACACAGACACAGGGCACAGAAGAACACAGACAGATTATAGGCTAGGTGGCCAAAGACTGCAAACCTCACTCAAGGAGAAAGATCTTGGGGTGAGTATAACACCGAGCATGTCTCCGGAAGCACACATCAATCAGATAACTGCTGCAGCATATGTGCGCCTGGCAAACCTGAGAACAGCATTCCGATACCTTAGTAAGGAATCGTTCAAGACACTGTACACCGTGTATGTCAGGCCCATACTGGAGTATGCAGCAACTGTTTGGAACCCGCACTTTATAAAGCACGTCAAGAAACTAGAGAAAGTACAAAGGTTTGCGACAAGGTTAGTTCCAGAGCTAAGGGGAATGTCCTATGAAGAAAGATTAAGGGAAATCGGCCTGACGACACTGGAGGACAGGAGGGTCAGGGGAGACATGATAACGACATATAAAATTCTGCGTGGAATAGACAAGGTGGACAAAGACAGGATGTTCGAGGGAGGGGACACAGAAACAAGAGGCCACAATTGGAAGTTGAAGACACAAATGAGTCAGAGAGATATTAGGAAGTATTTCTTCAGTCATAGAGTTGTCAGGCAATGGAATAGCCTAGAAAATGACGTAGTGGAGGCAGGAACCAGACACAGTTTTAAGACGAGGTTTGATAAAGCTCATGGAGCGGGGAGAGAGAGGGCCCAGTAGCAACCGGTGAAGAGGCGGGGCGAGGAGCTAAGACTCGACCCCTGCAACCACAAATAGGTGAGTACACAGACACAGACACACACAGACACACACACACACAGACACACACACACACACACACACACACACACACACACACACACACACACACACACACACACACACACACATACATAGACACACACAGACACACACAGACACACACACCTGCCAAATAACTGCTGCAGCATACGGGTTCCTGGCAAACCTGAGAATAGCATTCCGATACCTTAATAAGCTAAGACTAAGCTAAGACTCGACCCCTGCAACCACAAATAGGTGAGTACAAATAGGTGAGTACACACACACACACAGGCACACACACACATACATACACACGCACACAGACACACACACACACACAGACAGACACAGACACACACGGACACACAGGGACACACACGGACACGGACACACACACAGACGCACACAGGCACAGGCACAGGCACACACAGACACAGACACACACAGACACACACAGACACACACACAGACACACACACAGACACACACACAGACACACACACAGACACACACATACAGACACACACAGACACACACACACACAGACACACACAGACACACACACATACATAGACACACAGACATACACACACAGACACACGGACACACACGGACACACACACACACACACACACACACGGACACACACACACACACACACAAACACGGAGGAGGTATCACAGTGGGCGCCTGTGACGAGCGGGGTCCCACAGGGGTCAGTTCTAGGACCAGTGCTATTTTTGACATATGCGAACATGATGGAAGGAATAGACTCTGAAGTGTCCCTATTCGCAGATGATGTGAAGCTGATAAGAAGAATTAAATCGGATGAGGATGAGGCAGGACTGCAGAGAGACCTGGACAGGCTGGACATGTGGTCCAGAAACTGGCTCCTCGAATTCAGCCCTGCCAAATGCAAAATCATGAAGATTGGGGAGGGGCAAAGAAGACCGCAGACAGAGTATAGGCTAGGTGGACAAAGACTACAGACCTCACTCAGGGAGAAACACCTTGGGGTGACCATAACACCGAGCACGTCACCGGAGGCACACATCAACCAAATAACTGCTGCAGCATACGGGTTCCTGGCAAACCTGAGAATAGCATTCCGATACCTTAATAAGGAATCGTTCAAGACACTGTACACTGTGTATGTTAGGCCCATACTGGAGTATGCAGCACCAGTCTGGAATCCACACCTGGTCAAGCACGTCAAGAAGTTAGAGAAAGTACAAAGGTTTGCAACAAGGCTAGTCCCAGAGCTCAGGGGAATGTCGTACGAGGAAAGGTTGAGGGAAATCGGACTGACGACACTGGAGGACAGAAGGGTCAGGGGAGACATGATAACGACATACAAGATACTGCGAGGAATAGACAAGGTAGACAGAGATAGGATGTTCCAGAGAGGGGACACAGAAACAAGGGGTCACAACTGGAAGCTGAAGACTCAGACGAGTCACAGGGATGTTAGGAAGTATTTCTTCAGTCATAGAGTCATCAGGAAGTGGAATAGCCTAGCAAGTGAAGTAGTGGAGGCAGGAACCATACATAGTTTTAAGAAGAGGTATGACAAAGCTCAGGAAGCAGAGAGGGAAAGGACCTAGTAGCGATCAGTGAATAGGCGAGGCCAGGAGCTGAGTCTCGACCCCTGCAACCACAATTAGGTGAGTACAATTAGGTGAGTACACGCACACACGCGCGCGCGCGCGCACACAGATCAGAAATATATTTTCATTCTGCTTATTACCCAGAAAACTCCTTTGATGAATAGACTAAACTTCCCGGTTTACCTAACTTGAAACAAGTAAGTCTTACCTGCTGTCAAGAAGAAGGAAAGGAGGGAGGGGGGGGGTCTCCTAGAATGTTCCAAGTGAATTCATGAGAACTGGAATTGACAAGGGATCGATTATGGAAGAGTGAATGAAAAGGCCCATGGGAAAAAAAGCCCATGGGAAAAAAAGCCCATGGGAAAAAAGACCCATGGGAAAAAAGGCCCATGGGAAAAAAGGCCCATGGGAAAAAAGGCCCATGGGAAAAAAGGCCCATGGGAAAAATGCCCAGGGAAAAAAGGCCCAGGGAAAAAAAGGCCCAGGGAAGAAAGGCCCAGGGAAGAAAAGACCCAGGGAAAAAAAGACCCATGGGAAAAAAGGCCCATGGGTAAAAACGCCCATGGGAAAAAGGCCCAGGGAAAAAAGGCCCAGGGAAAAAAGGCCCAGGGAAGAAAAGACCCAGGGGAAAAAAGGCCCATGGGAAAAATGGCCCAGGGGAAAAGTTCAATGGAAAAAAGGCCCATAGGAAAAAAGGCTCATGGGAAAAAAGGCTCCTGGGAAAAAAGGCTCATGGGAAAAAAGGCCCATGGTAAAAACGCCCGTGGTAAAAAAAGAAGGCAGTGTAGAGCAACATCACTCGATACTCAGTGGCTTTCTAGGTACTGTTAGTTGAGATGGATTTAGTCAGAAACTGGGAAGTTCTCTTTTGGGTGTTAAGAAAATATCACTAAGAAAGAAATTGTAATTAATGTTGTAATTAATCCCTCTGTAATTTAAAGGAACAGGGATGTGAGGGGAAAAGTAGGTGTAAGTGGGGTTAAGGTTGTTCAGGCAACCAGGAACCATTAGCGGGGTACGTCGCGCACCCCTCCCCCCCCCCTCAGGCGGGCTGGGGCGAAACTAGTTCTTGGTGTCTGATTTGTTCAAATTTCTACTCCTGGTAATATTGACCTTACCTGGTGTGGGTTGAAGTTTGGAGAGTCACTTCACCTCCACTCTTCTCCTAATCAGGTAGGGTGATCTACCAGGAGTATTACTGTTTGTTCCTTCCTTTTGTTTGTTGGTTACCAGTAATGATTTTGGCATTTATCATTCTTTTCCATTCTTAAATGTTATATTATCATGACCATGGGTAACCAGTTTATTTTTTCTTATTACCAGCTCTGTTCCTGGCGTGGTCATCCAGGATAGACGCCAGATAAAGGAGCAAGACATTTGTTAATGAGACTTACTAACATTATTGGACTACTACTGGCCCTTATCTGATCTACTTGAGGTGCTCCATCCAAGTGGTAGGAGATTCCAAAACATCGGACTATCACCATCCGCCCAGGATAACCTACATCAATAATATCAGAAGATCTATCCAGGGCCTTACCTACTCCTGCCCAACTACAAGAACCGAAGGCCATTTTTTTTTATTTTTAAATTTTAAGTAAAATCCTCAAAAATCATTCTTATTTTTCCTAGTCGTTTCTTTATTTATTTATTTTTCCATTAGTTTCTTTTGTTCAGATGGAAGGCGTTCCACTGACAGGGAAACTCCGAAGCTTAAGCTTCGTTATTTTGGTTTCAGTATTTAAGGTACTGAGTTGATTTTAGGAGATTCGTGACTTGTACTTTAGTGATTACTTTCTCCCAAGTACTGTACGTACATGATAAACCTACCTTATGGGAAGTTTAACGTCCGTGTACTTGAAATTTCAAGGATATTTTCTTACTCGTCCGAACCCGATAGATTTAGCGTTTTCTTCCATAAACAAAATATATGAATTATTGATGTAATTTGTTACTACTAATATAAAAAATGCAAGACTATTGCTGCAGTATTGGATTTCGTTAATGTTCTACCATCCCGAAGGCTGCATAATTACGTTGCTCAACACACAGTATAGAGTACGTCACCTTCACTCCAAGGTTACGACGTATGATGCGACGTCAACAGCGACGTCGGTAGAGAAGTCAGCACCGACGTCAATAGCCAAGTGTGCAATGAATTTAAAGGCGGAAACAAACACTTGCAGTCTGGCACCTGACTTTTCCACCCATTCAATATATCAATTTTAAAAGTCTCTAGCATATTTTTCTTACAGTATGTTTGAATTCTAAAGTACTTTTTATAAAGTATTTTTCAACGCCAGTTATTCATAAACTGCATAATTTTAAAACATGTTTTTATAACATATATTCCGTAATATATATGCTCTATAACATGTGTTATATAAAGTATATTTTAAACGTATATTTTTCAACGTTCACTTAAATGTCAATTGGCCCGCTGTAATTTCCTGATTATCCTGGAATCAGTAAGATCAACCACGCGACTAACACCGCTGGGTGAACACCAACAACTAACTGGTCAACTGTACCTGACCTTCCCTGGGCTGCCCAGCCACACACCTTGTTGGCTAATCAAAAGCCATGAATGACGTGTGGGGGGCCAATCAGAACTTAAGAATTGCATGTAACTGCCCCATATGTGTGTGTGTATGTACTCACCTAATTGCGGTTGCAGGGGTCGAGACTCAGCTCCTGGCCCCGTGTGTGTGTGTGTGTGTGTGTGTACTCACCTAGTTGAGGTTGCAGGGGTCTAGTCCAAGCTCCTGGTCCCGCCTCTTCACTGGTCGCTACTAGGTCACTCTCCCGGAACCGTGAGCTTTATCATACCTCTGCTTAAAGCTATGTATGGATCCTGCCTCCACTACATCGCTTCCCAAACTATTCCACTTACTGACTACTCTGTGGCCGAAGAAATACTTCCTAACATCCCTGTGATTCATTTGTGTCTTCAACTTCCAACTGTTGCTGTGTCCCATCTCTGGAACATCCTGTCTTTGTCCACCTTGTCAATTCCTCTCAGTATTTTGTATATCGTTATCATGTCCTCCCTATCTCTCCTGTCCTCCAGTGTCGTCAGGTTGATTTCCCTTAACCTCTCCCTGTAGGACATACCTCTTAGCTCTGGGACTAGTCTTGTTGCAAACCTTTGCACATTCTCTAGTTTCTTTACGTGCTTGGCTAGGTGTGGGTTCCAAACTGGTGCCGCATACTCCAATATGGGCCTAACGTACACGGTGTACAGGGTCCTGAACGATTCCTTATTAAGGTGTCGGAATGCTGTTCTGAGGTTTGCTAGGCGCCCATATGCTGCAGCAGTTATTTGGTTGATGTGCGCTTCAGGAGATGTGCCTGGTGTTATACTCACCCCAAGATCTTTTTCCTTGAGTGAGGTTTGTAGTCTCTGGTCCCCTAGACTGTACTCCGTCTGCGGTCTTCTTTGCCCATCTCCAATCTTCATGACTTTACACTTGGCGGGATTGAACTCCAGGAGCCAATTGCTGGACCAGGTCTGCAGCCTGTCCAGATCCCTTTGTAGTTCTGCCTGGTCTTCGATCGAATGAATTCTTCTCATCAACTTCACGTCATCTGCAAACAGGGACACCTCAGAGTCTATTCCTTCTGTCATGTCGTTCACAAATACCAGAAACAGCACTGGTTCTAGGACTGACCCCTGTGGGACCCCGCTGGTCACAGGTGCCCACTCTGACACCTCGCCACGTACCATGACTCGCTGCTGTCTTCCTGACAAGTATTCCCTGATTCATTGTAGTGCCTTCCTTGTTATCCCTGCTTGGTCCTCCAGGTTTTGCACTAATCTCTTGTGTGGAACTCTGTCAAACGCCTTCTTGCAGTCCAAGAATATGCAATCCACCCACCCCTCTCTCTCTTGTCTTACTGCTGTCACCATGTCATAGAACTCCAGTAGGTTTGTGACACAGGATTTCCGGTCCCTGAAACCATGTTGGCTGCTGTTGATGAGATCATTCCTTTCTAGGTGTTCCACCACTCTTCTCCTGATAATCTTCTCCATGATTTTGCATACAATACATGTCAGTGACACTGGTCTGTAGAGTAGTGCTTCATGTCTGTCTCCTTTTCTAAAGATTGGGACTACATTTGCTGTCTTCCATGCCTCAGGCAATCTCCCTGTTTCGATAGATGTATTGAATATTGTTGTTAGGGGTACACATAGCACCTCTGCTCCCTCTCTCAGGACCCATGGAGAGATGTTATCTGGCCCCATTGCCTTTGAGGTATCTAGCTCACTCAGAAACCTCTTCCCTTCTTCCTCGGTTGTGTGCACTGTGTCCAGCACTTGGTGGTGTGCCCCACCTCTCCGTCTTTCTGGAGCCCCTTCTGTCTCCTCTGTAAACACTTCTTTGAATCTCTTGTTGAGTTCCTCACATACTACACGGTCATTTCTTGTTGTCTCTCCTCCTTCCTTCCTTAGCCTGATTACCTGGTCCTTGACTGTTGTTTTCCTCCTGATGTGGCTGTATAACAGCTTCGGGTCAGATTTGGCTTTCGCTGCTATGTCGTTTTCATATTTTCGTTGGGCCTCCCTTCTTATCTGTGCATATTCGTTTCTGGCTCTACGACTGCTCTCCTTATTCTCCTGGGTCCTTTGCCTTCTATATTTCTTTCATTCCCTAGCACACTTGGTTTTTGCCTCCCTGCACCTTTGGGTGAACCATGGGCTCATTCTGGCTTTTTCATTATTCCTGTTACCCTTGGGTACAAACCTCTCCTCAGCCTCCTTGCATATTGTTGCTACATATTCCATCATCTCATTAACTGGCTTCCCTGCCAGTTCTCTGTCCCACTGAACCCCATTCAGGAAGTTCCTCATTCCTGTGTAGTCCCCTTTCTTGTAGTTTGGCTTCATTCGTCCTGGCCTTCCTGCTTCCCCCTCCACTTGTAGCTCTACTGTGTATTCGAAGCTTAAAACCACATGATCACTGGACCCAAGGGGTCTTTCATATGTGATGTCCTCGACATCTGCACTACTCAAGGAGAATACTAAGTCCAGTCTTGCTGGTTCATCCTCTTCTCTCTCTCTTGTAGTGTCCCTTATGTGATGGTACATGTAGTTTTCCAGTACCACCTCCATCATCTTAGCCCTCCATGTATCTTGGCCCCCATGCGGCTCCAGGTTCTCCCAATCGATCTCCTTGTGGTTAAAGTCACCCATGATCAGGAGCTTTGCCCTGCATGCATAAGCTCTTCTGGCCACTGCAGCCAGTGTGTCAACCATCGCTCTATTGCTCTCGTCGTACTCTTGCCTTGGCCTCCTGCTGTTCTGTGGTGGGTTATACATCACTGCTACTACCACCTTGGGACCTCCAGAGTGAAGCGTTCCCGCTATGTAATCACTTTCTTATCCGCTGTCTCCTCTCTCCAGCTCATCAAAATTCCATCGGTTTTTGATCAGCAATGCCACTCCTCCAACCCCCCTGTTCCCTCTGTCTTTCCTCAGGATCTGGTCTCCCGTTAGAAAGATGGCATCTGTTATCATACCTGTAAGCTTGGTTTCTGTGAGAGCTATGATGCCCGGTGATGCCTCTTTGACTCTTTCGTGCCACTCCTCCCACTTATTTGTTATTCCATCAGCCTTTGTGTATGTGTGTGTGTGTGTGTGTGTGTGTATGTATGATGTATGATTATATATATATATATATATATATATATATTTATATATATTTTATATATATATATATATATATATATATATATATATATATATATATATATATATATCCAAGTTGGGTCGGCGCGCGTCAGGTGTTTAACCGTTGTGGGATCTGATAGTGAGGTGCTGGCCTGACCCCTTATATAGCTTCCTTGTATGCTTTACTTTCATAGTTCCTTGATAATGTGAGTAGTCACGAAAGCGCTTGGAATTTCTCTATTTTTTCAGAGTGGTTGTTTTGCATATATATATATATATATATATATATATATATATATATATATATATATATATATATATATATATATATATATATATATATATGTATATACACACACACACAATAAGGTAACAGTAAACAGGTGATATCAGAATATGCAAAACAACCACTGTGAAAGGAAAGTGAAATTTCAAGCGCTTTCGTGACTTCTTACATTATCAAGGAACTATATATATATATATATATATATATATATATATATATATATATATATATATATATATATATATATATATATATATATATATATATTATTATCACACTGGCCGATTCCCACCAAGGCAGGGTGGCCCGAAAAAGAAAAACTTTCACCATCATTCACTCCATCACTGTCTTGCCAGAAGGGTGCTTTACACTACAGTTTTTAAACTGCAACATTAACACCCCTCCTTCAGAGTGCAGGCACTGTACTTCCCATCTCCAGGACTCAAGTCCGGCCTGCCGGTTTTCCTGAATCCCTTCATAAATGTTACTTTGCTCACACTCCAACAGCACGTCAAGTATTAAAAACCATTTGTCTCCATTCACTCCTATCAAACACGCTCACGCATGCCTGCTGGAAGTCCAAGCCCCTCGCACACAAAACCTCCTTTACCCCCTCCCTCCAACCTTCCTAGGCCGACCCCTACCCCGCCTTCCTTCCACTACAGACTGATACACTCTTGAAGTCATTCTGTTTCGCTCCATTCTCTCTACATGTCCGAACCACCTCAACAACCCTTCCTCAGCCCTCTGGACAACAGTTTTGGTAATCCCGCACCTCCTCCTAACTTCCAAACTACGAATTCTCTGCATTATATTCACACCACACATTGCCCTCAGACATGACATCTCCACTGCCTCCAGCCTTCTCCTCGCTGCAACATTCATCACCCACGCTTCACACCCATATAAGAGCGTTGGTAAAACTATACTCTCATACATTCCCCTCTTTGCCTCCAAGGACAAAGTTCTTTGTCTCCACAGACTCCTAAGTGCACCACTCACTCTTTTTTCCTCATCAATTCTATGATTCACCTCATCTTTCATAGACCCATCCGCTGACACGTCCACTCCCAAATATCTGAATACGTTCACCTCCTCCATACTCTCTCCCTCCAATCTGATATCCAATCTTTCATCACCTAATCTTTTTGTTATCCTCATAACCTTACTCTTTCCTGTATTCACCTTTAATTTTCTTCTTTTGCACACCCTACCAAATTCATCCACCAATCTCTGCAACTTCTCTTCAGAATCTCCCAAGAGCACAGTGTCATCAGCAAAGAGCAGCTGTGACAACTCCCACTTTGTGTGTGATTCTTTATCTTTTAACTCCACGCCTCTTGCCAAGACCCTCGCATTTACTTCTCTTACAACCCCATCTATAAATATATTAAACAACCATGGTGACATCACACATCCTTGTCTAAGGCCTACTTTTACTGGGAAAAAATTTCCCTCTTTCCTACATACTCTAACTTGAGCCTCACTATCCTCGTAAAAACTCTTCACTGCTTTCAGTAACCTACCTCCTACACCATACACTTGCAACATCTGCCACATTGCCCCCCTATCCACCCTGTCATACGCCTTTTCCAAATCCATAAATGCCACAAAGACCTCTTTAGCCTTATCTAAATACTGTTCACTTATATGTTTCACTGTAAACACCTGGTCCACACACCCCCTACCTTTCCTAAAGCCTCCTTGTTCATCTGCTATCCTATTCTCCGTCTTACTCTTAATTCTTTCAATTATAACTCTACCATACACTTTACCAGGTATACTCAACAGACTTATCCCCCTATAATTTTTGCACTCTCTTTTATCCCCTTTGCCTTTATACAAAGGAACTATGCATGCTCTCTGCCAATCCCTAGGTACCTTACCCTCTTCCATACATTTATTAAATAATTGCACCAACCACTCCAAAACTATATCCCCACCTGCTTTTAACATTTCTATCTTTATCCCATCAATCCCGGCTGCCTTACCCCCTTTCATTTTACCTACTGCCTCACGAACTTCCCCCACACTCACAACTGGCTCTTCCTCACTCCTACAAGATGTTATTCCTCCTTGCCCTATACACGAAATCACAGCTTCCCTATCTTCCTCAACATTTAACAATTCCTCAAAATATTCCCTCCATCTTCCCAATACCTCTAACTCTCCATTTAATAACTCTCCTCTCCTATTTTTAACTGACAAATCCATTTGTTCTCTAGGCTTTCTTAACTTGTTAATCTCACTCCAAAACTTTTTCTTATTTTCAACAAAATTTGTTGATAACATCTCACCCACTCTCTCATTTGCTCTCTTTTTACATTGCTTCACCACTCTCTTAACCTCTCTCTTTTTCTCCATATACTCTTCCCTCCTTGCATCACTTCTACTTTGTAAAAACTTCTCATATGCTAACTTTTTCTCCCTTACTACTCTCTTTACATCATCATTCCACCAATCGCTCCTCTTCCCTCCTGCACCCACTTTCCTGTAACCACAAACTTCTGCTGAACACTCTAACACTACATTTTTAAACCTACCCCATACCTCTTCGACCCCATTGCCTATGCTCTCATTAGCCCATCTATCCTCCAATAGCTGTTTATATCTTACCCTAACTGCCTCCTCTTTTAGTTTATAAACCTTCACCTCTCTCTTCCCTGATGCTTCTATTCTCCTTGTATCCCATCTACCTTTTACTCTCAGTGTAGCTACAACTAGAAAGTGATCTGATATATCTGTGGCCCCTCTATAAACATGTACATCCTGAAGTCTACTCAACAGTCTTTTATCGACCAATACATAATCCAACAAACTACTGTCATTTCGCCCTACATCATATCTTGTATACTTATTTATCCTCTTTTTCTTAAAATATGTATTACCTATAACTAAACCCCTTTCTATACAAAGTTCAATCAAAGGGCTCCCATTATCATTTACACCTGGCACCCCAAACTTACCTACCACACCCTCTCTAAAAGTTTCTCCTACTTTAGCATTCAGGTCCCCTACCACAATTACTCTCTCACTTGGTTCAAAGGCTCCTATACATTCACTTAACATCTCCCAAAATCTCTCTCTCTCCTCTGCATTCCTCTCTTCTCCAGGTGCATACACGCTTATTATGACCCACTTCTCGCATCCAACCTTTACTTTAATCCTCATAATTCTTGAATTTACACATTCATATTCTCTTTTCACCTTCCATAACTGATCATTTAACATTACTGCTACCCCTTCCTTTGCTCTAACTCTCTCAGATACTCCAGATTTAATCCCATTTATTTCCCCCCACTGAAACTCTCCTACCCCCTTCAGCTTTGTTTCGCTTAAGGCCAGGACATCCAACTTCTTTTCATTCATAACATCAGCAATCATCTGTTTCTTGTCATCCGCACTACATCCACGCACATTTAAGCATCCCAGTTTTATAAAGTTTTTCTTCTTCTCTTTTTTAGTAAATGTCTACAGGAGAAGGGGTTACTAGCCCATTGCTCCCGGCATTTTAGTCGCCTCATACGACACGCATGGCTTACGGAGGAAAGATTCTTTTCCACTTCCCCATGGACAATAGAAGAAATAAAGAAGAACAAGAGCTATTTAGAAAAAGGAGAAAAACCTAGATGTATGTATATATATATATGCATGTGCGTGTCTGTGAAGTGTGACCAAAGTGTAAGTAGGAGTAGCAAGATATCCCTGTTATCTAGCGTGTTTATGAGACAGAAAAAGAAACCAGCAATCCTACCATCATGCAAAACAGTTACAGGTTTTTGTTTCACAGTCATCTGGCAGGACGGTAGTACTTCCCTGGGTGGTTGCTGTCTACCAACCTACTACCTATATACCTACCTACTACCTATATATATATATATATATATATATATATATATTTATATATATATATATATATATTTATATATATATATTTATATATATATATATATATATATATATGTATATATATATATATATACATACATACATATGAAATTAGAATTTGGTTATTCTAAAATTTTATGTATTAATGATAGTTTTTTCACTGAAATGGTTTAAATAAAAAGTTAATTTTGCGCTAAACCTGACTTTGAAACCTTATCTCAGCTATTGTATTAGCTGTATTATATTAGCCTTTATCAATTCTTCGTCTTTCTGTTTGAAATAAAAAATAATTTATTTCTGTTTCTTGAAGGTCCTTCTATGAACATTAATAACTGCATTACACATCATCAGATGATTGTATTCTGCTGTCTAACCTAGGAGGTGTTCCTTCATCACTAAACTTTGTATTTAACTTATTTCGGGTGAATTTATTGCAGATAAATTGACAATAGTTAAGTTGTAATAAAGTTGGTAGAATTACCGACAATATGTAAAGTAAAAGGACACAAGTGCAACTAATGTGACATTTATTGTGGCAACGTTTCGCTCTCCAGGAGCTTTATCAAGCCATTACAAACAATACATGGACACAGAGGGTATATAAAGGCTCAGAGTGAGGTGCAATACTAGTTAGGTAATTTCATTTCGAGTAGTAGTAGCAGTAGTAGTAGTCAGTAGTAGTAGTAGTAGTGACAAAAGTAATACAATATGATAGAGCAATTAATTCGTACATGAGTAAAAGCTTTTATATCCTTTTACTCATGTACGAATTAATTGCTCTATCATATTGTATTACTTTTGTCACTACTACTACTACTACTACTACTACTACTACTACTACCACTACTGAACATCGAAATGTTACCTCACTAGTATTGCACCTCACTCTGAGCCTTTATATACCCTCTGTGTCCATGTATTGTTTGTAATGGCTTGATAAAGCTCCTGGAGAGCGAAACGTTGCTACAATAAATGTCACATTAGTTGCACTTGTGTCCTTTTACAATAGTTAAGTTAAAGGCTAAATTCGAAGTTCTTGCTGAAGTTCGTTATTGTGGGGACATTGTTGTAGCTGTTTGATAATGTTGCAACTTGTAGCTGGTCAGACTCTCCAATGGTAGTGATGTTTTAGTCGCCAGAGTTTTTTTTTTTTTACTGGTCCTCGTTCCTGAGAAATTGTTGGTAACTGAATTATGTCTTTGTTCGTGGTAGCTGCAAGTACTTCCCGAGGCTGTTGATGTTTTCCATCATTAGTTGAGAGGGTTATTAGGTAACAAAGAGGGCATTATGAAATGGCTATGTATTAAGAATGATGGATTATGGATTGGATGAGAAGTAACTAATAGAGGAGAATGAATAAGGAAGGAGTGGGCAGTGAGTGGGTTATGAGTAGATTTCAATGAGCTATTACTTGGGCAATGAGGTAGCCTCAGAGAAAGCTATGAAGGGGTCACCGGTGAACTACGACGAGGATATGAGTGGAATACAAGAGTGGAATACATGCAATGAGTTATCAATGAGTAGGCAATGATCTCCAGAGGGTAGCGAGTATTATCTCAGGGGGAGAAGCATGATCTAAAGGGTGACTATGACTGAGCTACGCGGGACTATGAATGAGGTACAATGAGACTATTATGGGGTTATTAAAAGGGGCAACGAGTGAGTTACAAGTTGGCTGCAAAATGGCTACTAGTGAGTTATGAATGGGTTTCAAATTAGCTACGTGTGGACTACAAGAGAGATGGAGATAATCCAAAGTGTTTTGAAAGGGATATTAGTGAGTTACAAAGAATCTACAAGTAGTCTAGGAGAGGGCTATAAGAAGGTACTCGTGGAATGCAAATGCTAGTGAGTTATGAGGCAATTACAAACGAGGCTCCTACGAATACTACAAGATACGACAAGGTGCTGTAAAGAGAGCTACGACACAGGCTGAAAATCGAAATCACTGGCTACCTTTCTCTTACAAGTACACATGTTCCTAACAGATTAAACCAAGTTAGCGTGGACTATTGACAACAGTTAACCAAGAAATCTTTTAAGACAGGAAAGCGATATTTATTAAACCTTTAAAAATGGACACGTGCCGCAGAATTATAAAAGGGTAAATGGGTAACAAGCTAACTCATTAGTGGGCAGATTACTGGAATCAATAATATCATGAAAAGAATGAGAGGAATGAAGCGCATCTTTTTGGAGAAGGCTTGACAGAATGAGCAAGTTCACTCTAGGTGGCCAATACTTGACTGAATGTAACCGTAAATTGATGATAAATAAAGATATGGGTGTGTGGACATAGAAAGCAAAGATCATCATGTTATTCTGGATATTTTTTTCCTAAAAACAAGACATAATATCGTATGACATTTACGGTTTTGGTAGCTACTGATAAACATAAGTGATAGCGTAAATAGTGATAGAATGTTTGATAGGCGGAAAACAGGTACACGATAGCACAAATGGAAGTTAGACAGGTGAGTAAGAGGGATGTCAGAAAGTATTTCTTCAGTCTTATGGTGGTCAGGAAATGGAATGACCTGGGATAAGAATTAGTGAAGGCAGGTTTCATATATAACTTTAAGAGTAGATATGACAGAACCCTCGAGTCTAGGAGGGAGTGAATCCGGCAAGTGGAAAGTTAAGGGGTAATTCTAGAAGATATGACATGATTCTTGCTACCAAATAAAGGTGGATATATAAAAATTAGTACGAACAAGCGAGTTTGCATAAGGCTAAAATGAAGAGGCTTATCAAAGAATCAAAATGGGGCACTGGTAAAAACGGTATTTGATACCCACAGGTTGTTGGAAAATGAGATAACTTGCAAACACTTGACTCACGAAATCGTTATGACACGACTGCAAACAAACCAGATCACTCTCAAAGCTCCAGACCGACCCCGGTTCTATCCCCGCCCGTGGTATGGTTTGCAAACACTTTTACATTTGGTCAGAAACGTTTCGGTCCGAGGACCTTGGCACATTCACTACATTTGGTGTGACCAAGGACTCAGGACCGAAACTTTTCCAGTGATATGTTTTAGTTGTTACAAATTGAGCCTTTTTAAAACAATATCAGGCCCTTGCTCTAAATGACTCGATATTACACAGAAGATAGAATCGAACCCGGACCCTCCAAGTTCAATTACCGGCGAGTGGTAACATTTCGACGTGTTTCCTTACACCTGTTGTCTTGTTCACCTAGCAGCAAATAGGTACCTGGGTGTTAGTCGACTGGTGTGGGTCGTATCCTGGGGGACAAGATTGAGAACCACAATGGAAATAAGTTAGACAGTTCTCGATGACGCACTATCTTGGGTTATCTTGGGTGGCTAACCCACCGGGGTTGAAAATCCGAACGAAATCTTATCTAATCCCACTAGAGGTCTACCTTTCCAAAAATACTTACTAATGTTTAATAATTTGATGCAACATATGCAATTTTTGGTGAGCCGAAGTTAACAGGCATTTGAAACATAAATGTTTATTGCCAAGAAAGGTTACAGTTTGTATGGTTTCATATAAATTGAAAGTAACAGAAGTCTCAAGGTTTTACTAAAACCTGCATTACTTTCCAGATGCCTGCCTATAACAATCCCATGTTTTACCACCCTGTATTACATTCCATTACATTTCACATTCAAGTACCACTATATGTTTGTATATTTGTGACACAACAAGAGCATTTTCTCTCTCCCTCTCTCTCTCTCTCTCTCTCTCTCTCTCTCTTTGTAGTGAAATATTGAGGTATTTCTAGCGAGTGTCAGATATTGCGTCGTTGATAGGCGTGCGGTTCATTTTAGCTGTTATTTGTGTGTAGTCACCCGTTTGTACTCGCCTGTATGTACTTACCTACATGTGGTTACAGGGATCGAGTCTGAGCTACTAGATTAGCTTCTAAACTTCCCGCTGGCCACATTCAGTATATACTAGCGTCGTGTGCCCTCTCATATCTACGATTAAAATTATGTATGAAGACTGTTTTCATTAAAATGTTTTCAAGTTCATTGTTATTCGTCTCTCGACCTGCGGGGAGAGAGGACGCTTCTACAGGTTCTCTTGCACGCCACCTGGTGAGGAAAACATAGCATTAGCACCAAGATGGCGGACCGACTGTACCGGCGCATAAATACTGTCTGCATTGAGCTGGTTAGAGGATCTTTAAGCAACGCCACGATGAACGTTCTCCTGCCAAGCATTATCAGGGACTGTTTTGGCATCCCCAATGAAGAGCTGTATGGTGTGGCACTGAATGGTATGTCAAGGGTCTTCGTGAAGTTCATGAGGGCTGACTTCTACTCTACCATCGTCAACGAATTTCAAGAAAGGCGGATGAGTATCAATTCGGCAGTGGAAGTATGCTTGCATGATGTGTCTAAGTATTTTACTTGGGTGAAGGTAAGGAATGTACCTTTTGAGGCAACAGCATACAGCCTACAAGATGTGTTCAGTGGTTATGGGACTGTACACTCGACGAGCATGGGAATGTGGAGGGACGGCCCTTATGAGGGGATGCCGGAAGGATCCTTCACACTGAAAATGACCCTGAGGAGGCCGATACCATCATATGTTACATTGCATAACCATAGAACACAGGTTTTTGTACACTATGCGGGGCAGAGGAAGACGTGCCGTTTATGTGACTCTTATGAGCACATGGTGGCACAATGCCCCAGGAGACAGGGCCCTAGGCGTCAGGAGACAGCTTCTGTGGATACGCCATTAGAAGCCGCGGACGTTATGACGGGTGAAGTGGAAAGCCGGGGTACAGGCCTATGGAGTGAGGAGGTCGACAGGGCAGAGGTGGTTTTGGAGACGTGTGTTACACTACCAGTGGAAACGGGGGGGGGGAGGGAATATCGCTGTCAGACAGACCGTTAGGTACTGCAGAGTCAGCTCAGGACGGGATTTTGGAGGCTGTGCTGAAGGATTTTTTGGAAGAGTCGGAGCATGGTGTGGAAAGTGATGTGAGGTCAGGTGATGACAAGGTGATGGATGAACAGAAGCAGGGTAAGGAAGACTTGAGTGAGGTTCGAAAGGAGAGCAATGTGGTGGTGGAGGTCCATCAAGAAGATGTGGTTGCAGAAGAAATGTGTGTAGAGGGTAGCTCCCGCAAGAGATCAGCGGGGGCATCAGACATGGACGAAGTCCTCACACCAGCGCAGAGGCCTGGGAAGAAGATGTGGGCAGCTGTGGTAGCAAAGGCAAGTCCGGGAGGAGGGGGGGGCAATGGGAAGCTAGGCGGGAAGGGACAGGGAGGGGTTGGAGGGCAGGAACGAGGGATTGATAGAGAAGAACCGAGACCTATGAAAGGAGGACCAAGTAAGCCTCAGCGGCACAGGGGTAAGCCGCCATTCTTGTAAAATTCAGGTGTGTAACTTTCAATGTAAACGGTCTTAAAACCGAGGTCAAGAGGGTATGGTTAGAGTGGGTTTTGAGGAGATTTAGTATTGATGTCTGTTTTTTGCAGGAACATAACCATAGGTTAGGATGTGAGTTGTTGTTGAAAGGTTATAGGTTGTTTACATGTGATGCTTTGAGGTTGAAAGGAGGTGTGGCTGTGGCGGTAAAGGAGACCAGTCCTTTGCGTATCCTGGGTTGGGAGGAGGGGGGGGTGGTGGGAGGGTTGTCAGGGTGGATGGGTTTTGGGGGGCCAGGAGGGTTAGTTTTGTAGGTGTGTACATGCCAGCAACTAGTAACGCTAGAGTGAAGGTGGATTTTGTACGCGAGGTTCTGGTATATCACTTGAGAGGTTTACCTGCTTTTACGGTGATTGGTGGGGATTGGAATTGTGTCATTAGGAATGGTGATGTGGTTCCGAGGGGGGCGGGTTGTGTTTTGGGGGTTCTGCGGGATGTTTTGCGAGATGTTGGAGTGGTAGATGTGGTGGGAAGTAGGGGATATGGAGTGGAGCACACTTTTATTCGTAGGGGATATGAGGCACGGTTAGATAGGATTTATGTTAGGCAGGGCATAGGTGTGGAGAGGGTGAGGACTATCGATGTGGGTTTTTCTGATCATCGTGCTGTTATAGCAGATTTGAGGGTAGATGGCATAGTGAGAGTTTATGCAGGATACTGGAAATTAAATGTGAGGCTACTTAGGGACGAGGGTGACCCTACAGGGTTTGAAGATTGGTGGAAATCCTTTTGGGAGACTAGGAATATGGAAATGGATTTGCTGGATTGGTGGGAAATGAGGGCTAAAGTTGAAATCGCGAAATTTTTTAAAGTACGGGGTAAGGAGATGGCGAGGTGGAGCTATGGCCTACAAAATTATCTTGAGGGTCAGTTAAATGACTGTTATGCAGAGGAACGGGTGGGGCGGAGTGAGGACATGGAACGTTTGCGAAATAGGTTGGCGGAAATTCACAATGAAAAATTTGAGGCAATTCGAGTTAGGGCAGGGTTGGAGGATGTTTTAAGGGGGGATAGGCCATCGGGTTTTGTATTAAGGAGGTTTAAGGAACGGCAGGCGAAGACCACCTTGGCGTATATTGAGGCAGGTACAGGGGGGGGGGTGGCTTTGAGGAGGGTCAAGGCCTATCCACCACGGAAAATATTAGTTTGTATGCAGATTTTTGGTTTAGGGAGAAGTGGAGGAGGGTTGGCGGGGGAGTGGGTGAGGGACGGTTTGGGGATGAAGGGTTTAATAGGGTATTAAGTGAGCAGGACAGTGACAGAATCGAGGGTAGTATTAATGTAGAGGAGGTGGAGGAGGCAGTTTTTGGGATGTGCCAGGGTAAAACCCCAGGCATAGACGGAATACCAAACGATTTTTATAGGTATCATTGGGGGAGTGTACGGCATTGTCTGGTGGGGGTTTTGAATTGTATGTTAAGTAGTGGGAGGATGGGGAAATCACAAAGAACGGGTGTCACGGTTTTAGTGCCCAAAAAGAAGGAATGCCGAGTTTTGAATGATTACCGTGCGATTACGTTAATGTGCTCGGATTACAAGATTTTTGCTAAGGTTTTGGGCAACAGAATGAGGAAAGTGTTGGGTTTAGTGTTACATAGGGGACAGTTGGGAATTCCGGGAAGAAGGATGAGGGATGGACATGGTTTGATTAGGGATTTTCTAGAGAGATGTACGGGAGGGGGAATACTAGGTTTAGATTGGGTGAATGCTTATGATTGCGTGGACAGAGATTTCTTAGGGGTTTGCTTAGAGAGGTTGGGGTTTCGGGAGGGGGTAGTGAGGTGGGTGAACACCCTGTATGATGGGGCAGAGGTGAGGGTACAGGTCAATGGGAGGTTGGGTGAAAGTGTACCAATGGAGAGAGGTTTGAGGCAGGGCTGTCCGATGTCACAGCTGCTCTTTGCGTGTGTGCAGAATCCTTTTTATGAGTCTGTTGAGAGGGTGATGAACAATCAGGAGATGGAAGGGGGGTGCAAAGGGGGCATCGTTGGGTATGTGGATGATACTACTGTTTTGCTAAGGGGTAAGGAGGAGTTAAGGAGGGTGGGTAGAGTGATTCAGATGTTTGGTATGAATACCGGAATGAGAGTTAATACGGTGAAATCAAGGTTACTAGAGGTCGGTAATTGGATAGGGGGGGGGGGCTTGGGGATGGGGTTAGGATGGACAGTGGTTGACAGAATCAAGGTATGTGGGATATGGTATTTGGCGGAAGAGCAGGCATGCAGAAGGGTAAATTCGGAGTCTGTCACGGGTAAGGTTTTAAGTAGACTAGGAGGTTTAAGTGCGAGGGACTTAGCTTTACATCAGAGGGTAGTGGTGGTAAATTCACTTGTCTATAGCAAGGTATGGGGGGTGGCAGAGGTTTTTCCCTTAGAGGTACGAGATATTGTGGAAATGCAGAGGAGGGTGCTGAAGTTTGTGTGGGGATTTGGGAGGGCATGGTTAAGTAAGGAGGTAGTTATGACGGATGTTCGGAGAGGGGGTTTAGGTTTGTTGCCTTTAGGACTGAGAGTAATGGCTGTATATATCAAGTGGAGGTATATGAGGGAAGGGGGTGTGAGGGGCGCTAAAGTAGGAAGAGTTATGGAGGAGGCACGTAAATGGTGGAGTGGGAAGGAATTGAGGGTTTGTGAAGATATGTTGAGATTTTTATTGACAGTGCAACAGGTGGATAAAATCAAAGTGAAACGGTTGGTGAGGGTAGTGAAAGGTCAAGGAATTATGCAAGGGGTAGCCGTGTATCCAACGTATGATTGGGGGGTTATTTGGAAAGATTTTAGTAAGCTTCGGATACCGGCTAGAGTAAGAGAATTAGTATATAGGTTTATCATGGGGATTCTGGCTTCCAAGGAGGTGTTACGTTGTATGGGGTTTGTGGAAGAGGCTTTTTGTCAGTTTTGTGGTGATGTTGAAACGGCGTTTCATGTGGTCTTCTTTTGTACCTCCTTGGAGGGGGTGAGATCATGGATGGGTGGGGTTATCAGACTGTTGGGGGGGGGGGTCGTTTGCCGCTTTTAAGGGCTTTACTACTAGATGTAAGGGGAGTGCCTAGGGATGTTGGAAGGGCTATAATGTATATCATAGTGGATTATCTGGACATTTCATGGGGAATGAGGGGATTAAGGGGTGATATGAGGATAAAAGCATTGGCGGCTAGATTCTATAGGACGAAGTGTAGGAATATGCTGGTTTATGGGGCGTCCTGGGAAAAAAGTTTCCCGGAAGGTTATAGGAACCTCACTGTGGGTTCCCTTAGGCGGGGTCCCTGAGGATGGACAAAGGAGTGGTCTCCTTATGGGGGGGATGTAAAGGGGGGGGGGGTTGTTTTTGGTTTTCTCTGGAACTGATGTAGTGTGTAAGAGGAAGGTAGTGAGAATTAGGTATGGATGGTACGCCATGTTTCACGAGAATGTTTGTCATAGTGAGATATAAGTGTGGTTTCCAGGGTTACATTTCTAAGCCTGATGGTTATGTTCACTGGGTTTAAAATTTCCTTGAAAGCCAGGATACCGAGCCCTTAGGATCTCGTTTTTAAGTAATTAGATTGGCACGTTGGTATCAACACAACATTTTCTGAGATACGTGTCAGTTCTTTTGGGACTGGCAAATTACAGCAGCCTTATCCTTATTACTTCTCTAGTCTTATGTTTAACTTTTATTGTCAGATGAAGGTTCTATGTGAAAAAATTTAAGTGTATGTATAGGTTTTGGGTCTATACCATGTTTTTATGGGGTTAAACCAACAAAGTCTTGTGGACAAGATTTTCGGTTTATATACATATGTGGGAGGTATAATTATGTATAGGGTTTGGTTATAAACCCTTTAATGTGCCGAGGTTTGTTATAAATACTTGTTTTGGATTCTTTTATTATTGTATTTTACATGCATGTTGTTCTGTTTTCTGTATCAGTAAAATACTGTTTCTCCATGGTTATTGTGTAAGGAATCTGTTTTCATTATTGTATTAGAGGGTTAACATATTAATAATAGTAAAATACTGTTTCTCTATGGTTATTGTGTAAGGAATCATATGTTCCTTCCGGGTTCCTATTGGTTAGGATCTAATGTACCATAACTTAACCAATAATCTGTACCCTGTCATAGCGGGTATGTTAGGGTTTTGTTTTGTTTTGTAGTGGTTATGGTAGTTTTGGTTAATCTTGTGATGTTGTACATTTGTATGATGTTTTTGTTGTAATAGGACATGTCAGGTATTCATTTTATATTGTTAAACTATGTAAAGTTTCTTTTTGGTGTGTTTTCTTTGGGTACAATGGCTTGGCGGCAACTATTAATGACTGATAAACTTTAGTGAGGTTTGTCTTAGCGTGTATTGTTTTGCTATAACAAGATGTTATAATACTTGTTCCCGCAAGGAATAACCTGGTACTAGTAGAACAAAAGAATGTTTTGTATTCCTGTACTTTATTATGCATCCTTTGTACTTTTGTAAAGTTTCTAATAAAAATAAAAAAAAAATTGTGATCTTGATACCGTTTTCCCGCCTTTGAGCAAGTTTCTCAATGTCTACCCTATCATTTCATAAGAGTATTTTGTATACTGCTATCATATTTCCCATTGTTCTTTAGTCTTTTAATATCGTGGTCATCTCTTACAGCCACTCCTGATTTCTCATTATCCATTGTACTTAGACTCGTCGCATAAGGTTTTCCAAATGAGCATTAGCCGCAATGGTTCTCGACTTGTGTGCCTTTGGCGATATGTTTGGCACTATGCTCCTCCCTTGGACTTTCTCCTTTGGTCAAGTCCGAAGCCTCTGTCCCTGAAGGCGATTGGTGAGGCTGAGTTCAAGCATCCAACTTTCTGACAACTTCTGTAATTTCTCCAGATCCATTTCAAGATTTTTCCTGTCTCATCTGTTTTTTTTTTTTATTCTTCCCATTACTTTCATATCATCAGCGAGCAGGAATACATCTGACTGCGTCTCTTCTATTAAGTAATTCTTATATACAAAATATATTACTGGTTTTAATATCGATTATGAACCCTGGTCATTACTCTTCCTCATTCTGACATCTAAACTCGGACAGTCATTCTTTGTCTCCTGCTCAGGTACTCGATGATCCACATGAGAACATTGCCAATTACTCCTGCCTCCTCAAGTTATTTTCCCCAGTCACTCGTGAGGTACACCATCAAATGCCTTCTTGCAGTCCATAAATATGCAGTCTACCCATCCTTTCCTTCATTTTTTAAGATTCTCGTAGACCTCCATCAGGTTTGTAAGACATATGCTATCTCATTCTCATGCTCATTATTTCTTTTATGAAATGACTTCTCTCTTAATGTTGTACAAGTCTTCTTAAGATTATCAACTTCATTGTTTTACATGTTATGCTTGGCAGTAATACTGGTTTGTACTTTATAACTTCCTGGTTTGTCTCATTTTAATATTAAGACTGCAGTCGCTGACTTCAGTATTTCTGGCAACTGTTTGTTTACATTGACTTGTGGTTACAAGTGTGCTTCTAATTCCTTTTGCAGAATACATGGTGGCACACTATCAGGTTCCATTACCTTTTATTTACATTTCCAGGTCTCTCAAAACATATTTCACCTCATCCCCTGTTGTGTGTATATCAGGTACCTGTTGATGCACCTTCTCTTCTACGCTCTCTGATGTTGCCACTCATTCCACTGAAATCATCTCTTTAAATCAAGTGTTCATGAACTTAGAGACTTCCTTTTAAGTCATATTACCTGATCTCTAACTGTTGTGATTATGAAGCAGTTACGGGTTAGACCTGGCTTATGCTATTTTGTCATTCTAAATTTGTCTCTCAGCCCAACTCTTCACTCTTGCATAATTCAGGATTTTCTACCCACTCCTCCGTTCTTGTCTGCCTTAACTTTCTGTGGATTTTCTTTGCTCTTATATTCCTCTTTTTTTTCCTCTTCCTATCCATTGTTTACGCACAAGCTCCCTATGATTTCCCAATTTCCGTTTCTTCATCTGGGTATGAAGTTCTCCGCCTTGCAACCCTTTCCAGCTAAGGAATCCATCATCTCACTTGTTGATTTTCCTTCCTGCACTGTATTCACAAATTCTCTTTGCCCTTCAAAGTTTTCTCTTTTTTTTTTTAATTGGCTTCTTGCACTCTTTCCTTTCTGCTCTTTCCTTCATGTTAAATTCCTTCATGTTAAATTCCTTCATGTTAAATTCCTTCATGTTAAATTCGAGACTAGGAACTATATGATCGATGCGCCAAACGGCTCTCATGTAGTATTCAACTTATATTAAGCATTCTACTCCACAAATCAATATCCAGGCCAGCTGGTTGTAATGAGGCTACCCTATTCTTCTCTATATCTGTATAGTATAAATCAACCAGTATCGTAAGCTAGAGAGAGAGAAAGAGAAGAGAAAGGAAAGGGCAACAGTCACTATAAAATTAGGAAAACAATCCAATTTCGAGATGCTCACAAACTTCACCCTTAGGTAAACGCTGCTCTATCCATAAGGGTGAGCCAGAGCAGCAGACCCTAAGTGTGGCTCAATTCGTTAGTGTAGAACAACATTAACGGCAGTCCAACGAGTTCAGGTAGGAATCCGGCTTCACATTGTGTACAATGCCTCTAATTATAAAGTTATCAAATTTGAATAAACCAAAGCTATTATTATATAATAAATGTTCATCATGTTTTATATTTGCCGATCTAAAATATTTCTTACTAGCCAAGAGGAGCAAGGAACCACGATTCTGGCTTTGACTAATTTGCAGCTATTGCAGGCCCTACTGTAGTTCAAAATGGCATTTGATTCCTGCACAATTTGTATCAAATATCGATACTGTGTTATTTTACCATCTAGAGGTTTGCCGGTCTGCTCCATGTAAAATAAGTTGCATCAACTGCAGCTGATCCTGCTAACACCAGCAACACAGTGTTGAGGGTAATACTTTATCAAAATGCTTTTAACATTGACGTTTGAAAATTTTCCAACAATTGGGCTCAAAATATCATTATGCCATTTAAATAATTTATTAGAAATTGAACCTATGGAGCTAATAATTGGTCTAACTGGATTTCCTTGTTTGTGCATTTTTGTTAACCCATGCAGAATCCTGTTTCATGAAAAACAGTTTTGAAAATAATATGAATATTTCTTTGGGTTTATATAAATTGGATTCGTTTACAATTAATAAAATTTGGGAAGAATTTAATGATACATTAGACAAGTGAAAATCTTAATGTTTCGGTAGAGTATCAGGTGTATTTCACAGAGTCCGGTGTTGTCACGCGACTGTGAGGTGTAGCCTTGTTGTTGTCACGTGACTGTAAGGTGCAGTCTTGCCCCTTTATATGCCTTCCTGTTGCTGTATTATTTTTTATGATTCCTTGATAATGTGAAAAGTCACGAAAGTGCTTGGAATATTGCGTACTGTGATACCACGTGTTTACTCTGATCTTATTGCATATGCATATATATATATATATATATATATATATATATATATATATATATATATATATATATATATATATATATATATATATATATATATATATATATATATATATATATATCAATAATAACACTACGGCTAGCCGGGAGATCGAACCAGTGTCATGTTAGCCCTCCTCGCGGGAAGCGAGTCAAAATTAACGACGCTGAAAACCACTGGACCATACAATCCTACAGGGCACACGATGGTGTGGTTGCCTCAGAGCTAATTTGATTCTACTGCACGTTTGGTGTACAAGCTTTCACAAGCAGTAGACATATTATTGTAAGCACGAACAAGTGGTGTTTAATCAATAACGACACTGCAGCTAGCCGGGGGATCGAACCCGTGTTGTTTTAGCCCGCCTCGTGAGAAGTGAGTCAAAATTCACAACAACATCAACAGAGTTTAGGAAAGACCCCATGTGGGGTGAGCTTTGAAGACGGAACAGGCGAGGAATAGCGTTGAAGAGCCATGTCGACAGTCGTAAAGTAAGTGCCAGGGTTTAACCCAGCAGAGAGCGCTAGTGGGACGGAATGGAGAACCAGGAGTAGCAGGCTTAGTTGCAACGGTCTTGTGGTGGTTGGAGGTTTTTCAGTCTTGAGAAGATGGCGGCAGGTTAGGTCGTAGGACATGGCAGACAGGTAGGAACATCAGAGAGAAACATACTGGTGGTGTTATTTGCCGTGGCAGGTTTGTAGAGTAGCCATTTTCAAATTTTTTGAAACAGCTCCTAGAGAGGTCTTAAGGTTTCGTCTTGTTTTCAAAGGTGAAACGTAGAGGCTTGAGGAATTCGAGAACTTGGGTGAGAGTGAAGTGAAGTGAAGCGGTTTGCAGGCATACTTAACTGTTTCAGCACCACGGCCTTTATAGAGTTCAATACAAGGCATGGTGTCAACATTTGATCGGGAAGTGTTGAAGGTAAGATTTTCCTATGAGGGTGTACTGGAGTCGTCAATATCTTCTTCTGAAGTGGATTCAGTTGGCATGGCCACAATAGTTTTAGGTGACTGAGAGTTGACTGGAGCAGTGGAGAGGTGTAATGGTGGTGTAACAGCAGGCTGAGAGGCGTGGGAGACTGTGGTTGAGGGAGAATGAGCAACGTTGTCGGCGGTGAAAGTGGCTGTAGAGTGTTTCATTAACAGTTGCTTGGGCAGGAGGCACGTCTGCAGGTGCAGTGAAGTTCACAACGTTGGGAAGAATCTTATGGATGTCAGCTGAAGGTGTGGAGTCCGGGAAAACGAAGGCAGGTATGTGTTTAGACGGAATAGTTCGTTTATGGTGGTGCTGAAAGTGCCGTGGTTGGCTGGTATGCAGGGTGCGCATACCTGGAGTATACCTGGAGAGGGCTTCGGGGAACAACGCCCTAAGGCCCCGTGAAATACACCACCTTGGAAGGAGCCGCGTCCGGAAGTGGAGAGAGTTGTTGTGTAGAGAGGCGTGTTGTGTGGCTTGAAGAATTCTAGTGGTGTCAGGATGGATTTTTGTTATGGCGGCATATGTCGGCGATTTGGGGCTGTTCGTCTTAGCTTCTTTGATTTTCTTAGACAGCACTTCCTTTCTTAGCGAGCATTTGGCTGCAAGGGTATGATGAGTACCCTTGCAGTTTAGGTATGTTGGAGTGGAATTCCACAGCTGACCTTGTTACTGCAAGACACAGTCGCTCTACCTCAAGAAGTATCCGTTCGATCCCCGTCCGGGAGGGGAATTTTTAACCTACACACAGTCGCCTTTACTCTTTCACGATGCTTTCGTATCGTGTAAAGATTAAACCATCGAGTGGAGTTATAAATGACTCCAAACTAGCCTTTACTGCCACTGTAAGGACATCCCTTCAGGTCAAATTCATAGCTATCCACTCACTGAAGGACTCCTTTATTGTCGTCTATACTGACGACAATGAAGCAACCAAACTCATGGACAACACCGCAATGAAGACAGTGACCTACAGTTCAACATGTCTCCTCGTTTCTTTCTGGCGAAACTTTCTGTTTTTGTAAAACACAGCTGGACAAGATCGTCAAATCCTTAGCAACTGTTCACCTGAAGACCTCTATCGAGGAACAAAACACTTGGATATATATATATATATATATATATATATATATATATATATATATATATATATATATATATATATATATATATATATATATATGCGTGTGTGTGTGTGTGTCGTGCCGAACAGGTAAAATTGGTCGATTAACAAAAACTCACTTAAAATCAAGTCCTTTCTAAAATTTTCTCTTATACGTTTAAAGATATATGTTTTCATTTATGTTAATGTAAAAATTAATAATGATGTTCCAAAAAAAAATTAGAAAATTTTCCTAACCTTATTATAACAAGTGCAATTTATTTTAGCCTAATGCAATTAAATTTACTTTAGATAAGTTTACAAAAAAATTATAATAAACAAACTCAGGTTCAGAATGATTTTTGCGAAATTATTGCATAAACAAATTTTCGCTTGCCTTATTCAGCAAGAAGAGCGTTGCTATTTAATCCAAAATCGCAAGTTTTACTAATTGGGCACAATATATATGATTATATATATATATATATATATATATATATATATAATATATATACATATATATATATATGTATATATATACATATATATATAATATATATACATATATATATAATATATATACATATATATAAATATATATCTATATATATATAAATATATGTATACATATATATAAATATATATATATATATATATATATATATATATATATATATATATATATATATACAAAACAACCACTGTGAAAGAATAGAGAAATTCCAAGCGCTTTCGTGACTAATCACATTATCAAGGAACAATGTTCCTTGATAATGTGAGTAGTCACGAAAGCGCTTGGAATTCCTCTATTCTTTCACAGTGGTTGTTTTGCGTATTCTGAAATCACCTGTTTACTGTGATCTTATTGCATATATATATATATATATATATATATATATATATATATATATATATATATATATATATATATATATATATATATATATATATATATATATGCTCAAAAGACAAAACAACGTTCACATCGCGTCAACGACTTAATCCGCGATTCTACAAGCACCATGCACCCAGCAGAGCTAGGTGTTGATCATGATCAGAGGACACTCGTGGTAGTGGTAAGCTTATGGTTAATTTCAGCTACCTCCCGTTTGAATACCAGCCTCCACAAGCAGTTTACATACTATTGTAACCACGAAACAAGTGGTATTGAAACATTTACCAATCTGTAGCCAGCCAGGATTAGGTCCTGCGACACATTCTCCCGCCTCAGGAGAGAGAACAACGTTCACATTGCCTTAACCACTACAAGAATCATGCACCCAGCTCTGCTGGGTGCATGATTCTTGTGGGATTCAGTGCTGTTTTGTAGCCAAGACAGCAGTCAAGTGTTGTCTTGGCTGAATTCATGCAAGGAATTCAAAAACCGTTCATGATACCTACAACACGTCCTTAGAATACCTTCCTACTATTCAAGATAGTTTGGAATTAATGAACTGTATCCGGTATAGGTATTAAAAAACGAGACAATTTCCAGACCTTTATACGATACAATTTGCAATTGTTTCCTCATTTCTTTGCAATGCTTTGCATCGGTCTGATAAATTACGATCATAACTGGCAAAGAATAAATTAAGCAGAAAATTTTCTTGTAAATTTGAATCCAGTTCTGTATTTTTCAGAGATCTACAAGAAATGTTCCTCATTCATAACTTAGTTATTTTGAACTTAGAATCATTCGGAAAACCAGGGAAATTTAGGTGAAATAGTAGATAAAGCAAAAGTTTATATGTAGTTCTTTAAATACACAAATCGGACAGACTGGTCGCCATAAGTTTCTTTCTCCGACGTGCTGGTTATTTGTGAATTGTTCCATTCACGGTATTGTGCCTTTTTGTTCTTCCCGAGTTGCTTAAAAAAACCTGTAAACAGCTCGTTTACGAACATCATGTAGTTTACATCATTATGAGCCACAGAGACGGAGGGAGAGAGGCGGTGACAGAGAAAGACAGACATCACATCACTTGAGGTGTCAGCCGTGCCCGTAATTGATCCACTCAACCATTAAGTTGAGACACAAATCTCTAGGACTTGTTTTAATTAGTTGTGGGAACTTCACATTCTGAGCGAGTGACTCATCACATCCACTTTTAATGATTGTAATTTTTCTTCTTTCTCCACAACTCCAGGAAAATATTTCTATCGCCTAATAAGCAATTTCTCTCGAATTAAATTCGGATTTATATCTTCTGTATATAGCAATATTGTCAACTTGCAATTTTCAAGTGATTTTGCTCATTTCTCTATTCTCATCAAAAGTGTCTGATAATAATATATTTAAAGTGAAACTGCTGCTTGCATATATATATATATATATATATATATATATATATATATATATATATATATATATATATATATATATATATATATATATATATATATATATATATGTCGTGCCGAATAGGCAGAACTTGCGATCTTGGCTTAAATAGCAACGTTCATCTTGCCATATAGGACAAGTGAAAATTTGTGTATGCAACAATTTCGACAAAATCATTCTGAACCTAACGAAAAAAATATATTTCACTCTCTTTGTTTAGTATTAAATTATTGTAAACAAATCTCAAATATATTTAGTTGGGTTAGGCTAAAATAAATTGTTCTTGTTAAAATAAGGTTAGGTAAGTTTTCTAAGATTCTTTTGGAGCAAAATTAAAATTTTTTACATGAACTTTAATGAAAAATAAATATATCTTTAAACGTATAAGAGAATTTTTTAGAAAGGACTTAATTTTAAATGAGTTCTTGCTAATTGACCAGTTTTACATATTCGGCACGACACACACACACAGTGGAGGTGTGGAGGAGGTTTTGTTTACATCTGTGATCGGCCGGGGTCGTGGGTTGGGGAAGGAAGTGGCCGCCCACGACACGGTCATTGGATGGTGAACAGAACACCTCGGTTAACAGTGTGAGCATGGTGATTAGTGTGCCAAATGGCGAGGGGTTTTTTCTAAATGGAACAATAAGTGTATAACAATTAGCAAAAGTTAGTCAGTGATGTGCGTCTTGAGCGAACACACAGGGTCACTCCCTCCCCCCTCCCCCATCCCAGATCCCCTCCCCTCATCCCAGCCTAGGCCCACTGACTTCCTGACCAAGGGTGTTGCCGTTTAGTGCCCCACCAATTACAAGTTCCGCCGCTCGCTACTCCCCCACCCTCATCCCCCATGCATCCATGCTGCCCTTCACCCGTCACCCCACAGCTGGCGCCCTCCCACCCCCACGATATCAGCAATGTCACAAGTAGTCGCGGGTTCCCAGGAATCTTCACGACAGAGCCAAAGCTGTCGTTCACGAGGCATCTGCCGGGTGTGCCACAGGGAATGTGCACTCAATCCCACATCTGGCAACATCCGTGCACACAATAGATGTCTAGGCTCCAGGAGAGCTCCAAATGAGAACAACCAACAGCCTCCCCCAGCAGACAGGGCTGACAGCTACCGTGACTTCACCTCTACAGAGGACCTCAAATCTGCAATCAAATTAACATCCACCAGGACTCTGACACACATCCCCAAAGCAGCTCGCCCTCAAGCTGCTAGCAAATTCACTGACCTTCTGAAGAAAGTCAACGATGCTCCTTCAAACAACAGATCCTGGCACAACTTGCTGCTTTTTGGCAATGCCTGTTTGGCTGTCCCACCAAGGAGGGACAAGTCACTAGCAACACATGTTATTAGGGCAATAAATGCATTCCCAAGGGATGACAACCTCGTCCGTCTCCCCCCTAGGGCGACAAACACCCGCCGGGCAAATGCCAACAACAAGACACCCGACACCTCAAAAATCAGAGCCCAAATTAGCAAAAAAATAGAAGAGGGTAATACTATTGGAGCTTTGAGACTTATAACCAGTGAGGATACCATCGCTCCAAAGGACGTCAGCACGGCGCAAGCTCTGAAGGACAAACATCCACCCAGGGCTCCCAGTACCAACATTGACCTCCCTGACATTGCAGCAGGCGAAGAACATCTAACCTTACAGGATGCTGATGTGTATAAAGCTGCTATGTCATTTCCACAGGGTTCAGCAGGAGGTTTCACCGGTTTAAGGCCTCAACACTTAAAACAAATACTCAATCCAGCACTTGGTGAGGTTTCAGAGAGGCTGCTGTCTGAACTCACCAAATTTTCCAACCTGTGCCTGGCTGGCGGTGTCCCAGAGGCCATCAGACCCTTTTTCTTTGGTGCCTCATTGTGTGCCCTCCGGAAAAAGGATGGCGGAATCAGGCCCATTGCAGTGGGTAACACCCTTCGGCGCCTAGTCGCCAAGGCTGCAGTAAGAAGGGTGAGTCAAGAGGCTGCTGCAATGCTGAAACCAACTCAGCTCGGTTTCGGCGTTCAACAGGGCTGCGAAGCAGCTGCCCACGCAGCACGAGTATATATCAAAAACATGTCCTATGAAAAAGCCTTGGTCAAATTGGACTTTGCCAATGCTTTCAACTCAGTCAGAAGGGATGCTGCTCTCCAAGCAGTTTATAGAAACTTCCCTTCCCTTTATCCCTTCATAGAATCGTGTTATAGTGTGACTTCCAAACTATTGTTTGGGGACCATGAAATTGACTCGTGTGAGGGCGTGCAACAGGGGGACCCTCTCGCCCCCTTTCTATTTTGTTTGGTCATCAAGGAAGTCACGGAGGCACTCTCCAGCGAGCTCAATATCTGGTTCCTGGACGACGGTACCCTGGCTGGCACAACAGAATCTCTCCTGGAGGATATCAGTAAAATTAAAGACATGGGAGAAAGCCTGGGCCTTTCTTTAAACCCCACCAAATGTGAAATAGTTTCTACCAATCAACAGTTGATCCAGAATATTAGTACCGTTTTACCAGGAGCACGAGCCATTGATCCAGCCAATAGCACTCTCCTCGGTGCTCCTCTTGGGTCCAATGCCGTTGATCTGGTCTTAGGAAAAAAAGTCTCAGACCTCCGGACGATGGAAAGCAGGATGAAAGACATTGACACACACGATGCCTTCTACCTACTCACCAGGTGCCTGTCAACCCCAAAACTTACCTATTTTCTGAGATGCTCCCCAGCCTTCAGCAGTCCAAAACTCAAGGAATATGACTCTCTCCTGAAGGCCATGCTAGAGAGTGTATTGAATCTTTCCCTTGACGATGGACAGTGGTTGCAAGCCTCACTTCCGGTCAGGCTTGGAGGGCTAGGAGTACGCAGATCCTCCCAGATTGCTCTACCAGCTTTCCTATCCTCTTCCATTGCATCAAACGAGTTGATAAGACAAATTCTTCCTGACACCCTCAGTGACTCAGCAGGAATAGAAGACCCTAGCTACGTCAGTGCCATCACCGAATGGGAGACTCTTGCTGCTCCAGCACCAAACCCTAGTGCAGCACTGGCTCACAAACAGTCAAGCTGGGATAGCCCAATTGCTGAAAAGGTGCTTGCCAACATGCTCAGGGCTGCAACATCAGATAGGGAGATTGCCCGTCTCCAGGCTGTGAGTGCACCTCACTCCGGGGACTTCCTCCAAACAGTTCCCATATCGGCAATGGGAACGCGACTCGACCCTAAGACCCTCCGTATTGCAGTGGCTCTGCGCCTTGCTGCCCCAATTCACACAGAATATATGTGTATTTGCGGCGAAGTGCAAGCAGACCAATACGGTCTACATGGTCTTAACTGTTCCAAAACCAAGGGCTGGCATGCAAGACACAATGAGGTCAACGACATCATTAAGAGAACCCTTGCTACAGCTGGATGCCCTGCCGAGAGGGAGCCACGATCACTTGCAGCAAACAATACCCACAACCCAGCAAACCGCCCCGACGGGATCACCATCTATCCTTGGAAGAATGGCAAGCTCTTAGCATGGGACTATACCTGTGTGTCCACACTGGCTGACACCTATATCCATCACAGTGTGGGGCGACAGGGAGGAGCTGCTGACCACAGGGAGGAGTACAAGATCAGCAAGTACAGGGACATTAGCCAACAGTATCAATTTGTCCCAGTGGGATCAGAGACCTTGGGATCATGGGGAAAAAATGCCACACGTTTCCTTAAAGAATTGGGTTCCAGACTCATCGACACCACCAGGGACCCAAGGGCAGCCACTTTCATGTTCCAGCGCCTCAGCGTCGCCATCCAGAGGGGAAATGCTTGCTGCATACTTGGCTCACGTCCAGCCTCGGAGGAGCTGGAGGAAATTCATCATCTTTGATACATTGTGCCATTGTATTCATGTTTATGTTTTTTTCTGTAAATGCATTTTGTTTATTAATAAATGTTCACATATATATATATATATATATATATATATATATATATATATATATATATATATATATATATATATATATATATATATATATATATATATATAGAATAAATAAAGTAGAAGTGATGCAAGGAGGGAAGAGTATATAGAGAAAAAGAGAGAGGTTAAGAGAGTGGTGAAACAATGTAAAAAGAGAGCAAATGGGAGAGTGGGTGAGATGTTATCTGGAGTTTACCTGGAGAGAGTTCCGGGGGTCAACGCCCCCGCGGCCCGGTCTGTGACCAGGCCTCAACAAATTTTGTTGAAAATAAGAAAAAGTTTTGGAGTGAGATTAACAAGTTAAGAAAGCCTAGAGAACAAATGGATTTGCCAGTTAAAAATAGGAGAGGAGAGTTATTAAATGGAGAGTTAGAGGTATTGGGAAGATGGAGGGAATATTTTGAGGAATTGTTAAATGTTGATGAAGACAGGGAAGCTGTGATTTCGTGTATAGGGCAAGGAGGAACAACATCTTGTAGGAGTGAGGAAGAGCCAGTTGTGAGTGTGGGGGAAGTTCGTGAGGCAGTAGGTAAAATGAAAGGGGGTAAGGCAGCCGGGATTGATGGGATAAAGATAGAAATGTTAAAAGCAAATGGGGATATAGTTTTGGAGTGGTTGGTGCAATTATTTAATAAATGTATGGAAGAGGGTAAGGTACCTAGGGATTGGCAGAGAGAATGCATAGTTCCTTTGTATAAAGGAAAAGGGGATAAAAGAGAGTGCAAAAATTATAGGGGGATAAGTCTGTTGAGTATACCTGGTAAAGTATATGGTAGAGTTATTAATGAAAGAATTAAGAGTAAGACGGAGAATAAGATAGCAGATGAACAAGGAGGCTTTAGGAAAGGTAGGGGGTGTGTGGACCAGGTGTTTACAGTGAAACATATAAGTGAACAGTATTTAGATAAGGCTAAAGAGGTCTTTGTGGCATTTATGGATTTGGAAAAGGCGTATGACAGGGTGGATAGGGGGGCAATATGGCAGATGTTGCAAGTGTATGGTGTAGGAGGTAGGTTACTGAAAGCAGTGAAGAGTTTTTACGAGGATAGTGAGGCTCAAGTTAGAGTATGTAGGAAAGAGGGAAATTATTTCCCAGTAAAAGTAGGCCTTAGACAAGGATGTGTGATGTCACCGTGGTTGTTTAATATATTTATAGATGGGGTTGTAAGTGAAGTAAATGCGAGGGTCTTGGCAAGAGGCGTGGAGTTAAAAGATAAAGAATCACACATAAAGTGGGAGTTGTCACAGTTGCTCTTTGCTGATGACACTGTGCTCTTGGGAGATTCTGAAGAGAAGTTGCAGAGATTGGTGGATAAATTTGGTAGGGTGTGCAAAAGAAGAAAATTGAAAGTGAATACAGGAAAGAGTAAGGTTATGAGGATAACAAAAAGATTAGGTGATGAAAGATTGGATATCAGATTGGAGGGAGAGAGTATGGAGGAGGTGAATGTATTCAGATATTTGGGAGTGGACGTGTCAGCGGATGGGTCTATGAAAGATGAGGTGAATCATAGAATTGATGAGGGGAAAAGGGTGAGTGGTGCACTTATGAGTCTGTGGAGACAAAGAACTTTGTCCTTGGAGGCAAAGAGGGGAATGTATGAGAGTATAGTTTTACCAATGCTCTTATATGGGTGTGAAGCATGGGTGATGAATGTTGCAGCGAGGAGAAGGCTGGAGGCAGAGGAGATGTCATGTCTGAGGGCAATGTGTGGTGTGAATATAATGCAAAGAATTCGTAGTTTGGAAGTTAGGAGGAGGTGCGGGATTACCAAAACTGTTGTCCAGAGGGCTGAGGAAGGGTTGTTGAGGTGGTTCGGACATGTGGAGAGAATGGAGCGAAACAGAATGACTTCAAGAGTGTATCAGTCTGTAGTGGAAGGAAGGTGGGGTAGGGGTTGGCCTAGGAATGGTTGGAGGGAGGGGCTAAAGGAGGTTTTGTGTGCGAGGGGCTTGGACTTCCAGCAGGCATGCATGAGCGTGTTTGATAGGAGTGAATGGAGACAAATGGTTTTTAATACTTGACGTACTGTTGGAGTGTGAGCAAAGTAACATTTAAGAAGGGGTTCAGGGAAACCGGCAGGCCGGACTTGAGTCCTGGAGATGGGAAGTACAGTGCCTGCACTCTGAAGGAGGGGTGTTAATGTTGCAGTTTAAAAACTGTAGTGTAAAGCACCCTTCTGGCAAGACAGTGATGGAGTGAATGGTGGTGAAAGTTTTTCTTTTTCGGGCCACCGTGCCTTGGTGGGAATCGGCCAGTGTGATAATAATAAAAATTACAGGCTCTAATATGGTTGAAAATAGCGTTCGACTCCTGTGCTATACGTATCGAATAATGGTGCTGGGACATTCTCACCTCAAATGACTTTCCAGTTTGTCGCAAATAGGAGAGACTACAACCGTTGCAACGGTTGCGGTCTCTTAAAGGCTACCAATGTGTGCTCATACTTTCACTACTACTCCAA
The DNA here is from genome assembly GCF_038502225.1 of Cherax quadricarinatus. Classification (NCBI taxonomy): domain Eukaryota; kingdom Metazoa; phylum Arthropoda; class Malacostraca; order Decapoda; family Parastacidae; genus Cherax; species Cherax quadricarinatus. The sequence goes on from NW_027195595.1 coordinate 57,051, forward strand.
CCATGAGACTAGAGTCATATATATATATATATATATATATATATATATATATATATATATATATATATATATATATATATATATATATATATATATATATATGTGCAAAACAACCACTCTGAAAAAATAGAGAAATTCCAAGCGCTTTCGTGACTACTCACATTATCAAGGAACTATAGTTCCTTGATAATGTGAGTAGTCACGAACGCGCTTGGAATTTCTCTATTTTTTCAGAGTGGTTGTTTTGCATATTCCGAAATCACCTGTTTACTGTGATCTTATTGCATATATATATATATATATATATATATATATATATATATATATATATATATATATATATATATATATATATATATATATATATATATATACATATATATATAATCTGATTTGCCTTTCGTATTAATGCAAAAATGGGAGAGGCATAAATCCTACTCATTCCAGTAACAGTGAAAAATCAGAGTCCATTTGGGGAAGAAAATTGAAGAGGGCAGCAGAGTGGGGCTAATCAGTATAATCGGCAGCAAAGATACAGTTGCCACCAGGGATGCTGACACATTTAAACCACTTAGAGAAAAACACCCTATCAGGGAAACCAGGGGCACCAACAGGTCTAACAACCCTGTCCCCACTGTGGAATCACTGTTTGCGCAAGATTGAGAGGTTTATAAAGCAATTATGTCGTTCCCGTCTGGCTATGCAGAGGGCTACACTGTAATAGGGCCACAGCATTTAAAGGAAATGGTTAATCCAGTTATCGGGGAGATTGCAGACACTGCTTTCAGAAATCACAAGGTTCGTTAACAGCTTCTTCGCTGGTCTGATTCCTGATGAAATTATACCTTTCTTTTTTTGGACATCACTTTGTGCCCTTAAAAAAAAAATGCAGGAATTTTGCCAGTTGCCATGGGCAACACTTTTCGCCACCTCGTTTCCAAAAATGCTGTCTGAAGTATTCGCACAGAAGCTACCATGATGCTTCAACAAAACCAGCTTGGTTTTGAGGTCCCTCAAAGAAATGAAGCAGCAGTTCATGCAATTAGGGTGTATCAACAACTTGCTTGAAGACAACGAAGTGGTAAAATAAGATTTCAAGAATGCACTTAATCTCCTGAAAAGAGATGTGTTATTAGCAGCTGTACAAGATCATTTCCCTGGTCTCTTCCCTTTAGTTTCAGCTGGAATTAGGAAGGAATCAATGTTCCTGTTTGGAAATCATGAAATTTCGTCATCAGAGGGTGTCCAGGGTGTCTTCTGTATAGCAGTTAGGGAAATCACGGTCACACTGACCAGTGAGCTAAACATCTCGTTACTGGATGATGGCACACTGGCTGGTACAAAGGAGTCCTTTATAGATGATCTTACACAAGTGATGACACGGCGACAACAAATGGGACTCATTTGGAGTCAACAAGCGATTGATGCAGTGACATCAGAACTACCAGGAACATCAATCAATGCCCATTCAAATAGCATCTTGCTTGGAGCACCTCTGGGAAGTGATGCCACTAACTCAATTGTCAGGAAGACACTGGATGAGTTGAGGAGGATGGAAAATGAATAGGGAGTCTTGACATACATGATGCCTTGTACCTTCTCACAAAGTGCTTTAGTCTGCCCAGGTTAACATATTTCCTAACATGGGCACCCTCATATAATAACCCTATACTGCCTTAATACATCAGTATCCTGAGGCCTATTTTTACGAAAGTACTCAACCTTTCTCTGGAAGATGGGCAGTGGGACCCAGCTATACATCCAGTCAGACTGGGAGGCATTGAAATCAGTGATTGCGCTACCTGCTTACCTGTCCTCATGCGTTCCATCCAGTGGACATCTTAGGGACAAAGTTAGAGTCCATGATCAAAAGAGCGTTGACGGGACCACACTGTCTAGGATAATCTAACGGGCTCTGAAACCAGACCTGTGCCCCACCAACAACGACAAACAGTCACACTGTGATGGCCCAGTAGTGGCGAATACAGCCTCAACAGTGCTTCAGAATGTGCAAGGGAAGGATAGAGCCCTCCTCCTTGCAGAGAGAGCTCCTCATTCAGGGGACTCTGTTGCCTGTTTCCAACTCCTCCCTTGGCACACCTCTCCATCCACAGACCATCCACATTGGTGTTGCCCTTCGACTTGCCGCCCATATTCTCGCCGAGCACTGGTATATTTGCGGCAGTGAATCGGTAGACCGATTTGGTTACCATGGTCTTATGTCCTGCAGGTTCGAGGGAAAGATTGCAAGGCATGAAGAGGTTAATAACATCATCAAAAGGAGCCTCGTAACGGCCGGATGCCCAGCAATAAGGGAGCCACCCCAGTTATGCAAATTGGATGGTAACCAAAAGCGCCTAGATGGACAGACGGCAAGCAGATGGTATGAGACTACACTGGCTGATACCTATCTCCAACACACTAGGGAGGAAGGAGAGGCTGCTTCCAGCTTCAGGAAGTTCCAGAAGTCTAGAAAATACAGTGAACTTACCCACCACTATATCACTAGTGATATAGTGATGGGTAATCTGTGATAAACATGAAGCAATATGATCTTTAAATGTATTCCCCGAACTTCATGTAGTACATATGCCATCTTTGTAACAGCAATGCATCTTTTAGATATTGTGTACCATACTATTTAATAAAATATACCAATTAGTTAAAAAATTACAAGTTGGGGTGGTAGGGGAAGTGGAATATTCAAATGGCTTTAGGAATAAATCCAAATATTCTTCCTCGAAGCCTTCTTATCCACTTCTCCGCGGCTATTTGCACTAGATGTGGACCCCATTCTATACTGAAAAATATTGTTATTGTTGTCATAGCGGAATATGACTGAACTTATTATTATAGCTACGTTAATTTCGTTTAGGTTACAATATCAATGTTTGTAGGATTTTTCTAATGCTATAATATTCATCCTTCTGGCTGTTGTGCCTGTGGGCACTTCAAGTTCCTTCTTCTCTCTCCCTCTCTCACTCCAGTGAACGCGGTCCTCTGGGAATGTATTCGCGTAGAAGCCCTCCTCTTTTCTGCAATTTGGCAAGTTCCTGGTGATGTGTTGATTGCAACACGAAAGGCCTAGAACTATCATTCCACTCCCCCCGTGGTTGTTTAGCTTGGGGGGCTGGGAGTACACAAATCCTCCCAGATTGCTCTACCAGCTTTCCTATCCTCTTCCATAGCATCAAACGAATTAATAAGACAAATTCTTCCTGAAAACCTCAGTGACTCAGCAGGAATACAGAACCCTAACTATGCCAGTGCCATCGCTGAATGGGAGACTCTTGCCGCTCCAACGCCAAACCCTAGTGCAGCACTGGCTCACAAACAGTCAAGCTGGAATGGCCCGATCGTTGAAAAGGTGCTTGCCCATCTCCAGGCTGTGAGTTCACCTCACTCCTGGGACTTCCTCCAAACAGTTCCCATATCGGCAATGGGAACACGCCTCGACCCTAACACCCTCCGTATTGCAGTGGCTCTGTGCCTTGCTGCCCGAATTCACATGGAAAATATGTGTATCTGAGGCGAAGCGCAAGCCGGCCAATATGGTCTACATGATCGTGACTGTTCCAAAACCAAGGGCTGGCATGCAAGACACAATGAAGTCAACGACATTATAAAGAGAACCCTTGCTACAGCTGGATGTCCAGCCGAGAGGGAGCCCCTATCACTAGCAGCCAACAATACCCACAATCCAGCAAACCGCCCAAACGGGATCACCATCTTTCCTTGGAATAATGGCAAGCTCTTAGCATGGGACTATACCTGTGTGTCCACACTGGCTGACACCTATATCCATCACAGTGCTGGGCGACAGGGAGGAGCTGCTGACCACAGGGAGGAGCACAAGATCAGCAAGTACAGGGACCTAAGCCAATAGTATCAATTTGTCCATGGGATCAAGGGGAAAAAATGCCACACGTTTCCTTAAAGAATTGGGTTCCAGACTCATCGACACCACCAGGGACCCAAGGGCAGCCACTTTCATGTTCCAGCTCCTCAGCGTGGCTATCCAGAGAGAAAATGCTTGCTGCATACTTGGCTCGCGTCCGGCTTCGGAGGAGCTGGAGGAAATCCATAATCTTTAACATATTGTACCATTGTATTCATATTTGTGTTTCCTGTAAATGTATTCTGTCTATTAATAAATTTTCCCATAGAATATTAAATATAGGGGGTGGTAGGAGAAGAAAATATTCAAACAGCTCCGGGGAGAACCTTGAGTTTTCCCTGAGGTACGTTTATTGTCTTCTCTGACTCTCTGAGGAGGCTCCCCAGTCCACTTATATAGGTGGTACCTCCCTACATATATATATATATATATATATATATATATATATATATATATATATATATATATATATATATATATATATATATATATATATATATATATATATATATATCGTATTGTAACCACGAACGAGTGGTATTTAATGAATACCAACATGGCGACTAACCGAGAGCTCGAACCCGTTTTGTTTTGGCATTCCAAAACTACACGGGTTCGAACCCTCGGCTAGTCGCAGTGTTGTTATTGACACATTTGTATACAAGATGCACACGTGATTGACAGTGACCTGGTGGTAGGTACATATTTGCAATTGCCATTTTTTTAAACGCAGCACAGGAGACAAGATGCTTGGGTTAGTTGACAGGAACTTGCTGGATTTGATGGTCAGCTGATTGATTCTAAGGCGGTGTCCTTCCACTGTTGGTTGTCAGTTGCTACTTGTTTAGATAAAAGGTATCAATAGTAAGGATTGTTTTTGCTTTTTCCTATCTTGAACATTGACTGGCTCTGGTGGTACTCATTCTTCAATATCTCCAGCGAGATCACTGGGAATCTTGGTCTTTGGAAGTCCTCCTCCCCTCCAGTAAGAACATATTTAGGTCTTACAGGCGTTCTTAGTAATTTAAATGATTTATTACTTGGACCGTAAATGATCCCTATACCTATTCCAGCTCTGATATCTCTCCACACCCTGAACGAAGCTATAAATACTGAACGACTGTTTTTTTCTGTTTATCTGTTCATAGCATAGTGAGTAAAACTATAAAAAAAAAGTTAAAAAAGCCCATCTACTCTTTCATTACATTCAATTAATGCAATACAACTTGAAACTGAAAAGACTGAATTTTGAAATGCCTTGAAGCCTCTGTTGACAGGAAAAAAAAACAGTTTGGGGAAGCAGCGAGCGAGCACGTCAACGTAAAGGTCACAGATAGCATTAGAGAAGATATACTCACGTATACTTCACAAATACATTACTGGAGCCGATGGATAAGTATCCGTAATTTAACTGTTTTCATTCTAGCCTTTATCGACTGCCCTAAAAATCCGGTATATACTTGATTTTTAAGATGGGTCCACCTCTGGTGCAAATTGTGGGACCCATAGCCTCGGAGAAGTGGATAAAAAGGCTTCAAGGAAGAATATCTGGATTTCTTCCTGAAGCCATTTGAATATTCCACTTCCCCTACCACTCCATCTTTTCATTCTTTTTTACCATTAAGTATATTTTATTACATCATATGGTCCAAAAAAAATAAAAAACGAAATGTTCTTTTCTCATTACATGCAAAACAGTGAAAGAGTAACACCACTCACGATGTAACATGTCTATACAAGCGCCACCCTGAATTATTTTGACGCGCAACTAGAAATTCTTAGTGACTCATTTGTATTTAGATTAACAAAAAAATTCTTGTGGTGTCCAATCTTTAGTGATATTATTTTATCATTGCTTTAAAGGAATTCATTTTCAGTATTCTACTAATTCATGTGTGCACTGAGGAACATGGAACTGGATCTCGCAGTGACCGAAACATCTAATATTTACGTCACACAGGCTACTATCGGGTATTTTAAAGTTCTCACAGTGATATTCTTGAATAATTTGGCGAGTAAATCTCTTCACATAGTTGATATTTTTTAGTATAAATTCATGCAGTAATTAAAATGTCTTACCACATTAACAGGACCACAAGCAGATTAGTTTTTCTACGCAAGATCCTGTTGATATGGTAATACTTTTTTTTTAATTAATGTTTGAATTTATAGTACACATTATCAACTATGTGCTAAGGTTTACTCACCAAATTATTCAAGAATATCACTGCGAGAAGTTTAAAATTCACGATAATATTCTATGAGACGTAAATTCAGATAATGCATGTGTTTCGGTCGCTGTGAGATACGTATCCTCTGTATCACATAAAACCAGTCCCTTGTACCTCAGTATACACAAGGTATGGCAAGAGAGGTACAGCTCAACTCCTCCAGAAGAGACAAAGGGGCTAATATTATACCTTCTCTAGAGATCCGGGAGCTGGAGATCAACGCATTCTATGCATTTCATATTCAGTTATATTTTTGTAATGTTTTTACTTACACTTGCTAAATGTTTAAAATTTGTAAGTAGCAATATATTTAAACACTATGTACGGTGGGTCCTACACCACCCTACCAATTTCACACGTTATGTACACTATGTACACCACTAAACATTTTCGTACACTGTGTCCACTCTGTGTACGCCAACCAGATAGCTTCAAAAACTGACCGTTAAGAGCTACGAAATACCTCCCCTCTTTCCTCCCACAAAAATGGTCCCACCCATTAAAACAATTTATCTTCTCTCTCCATCCTCCCCTAACATCTCTCTCTCTCTCTCTTAAAACAAAACGTGACATAACAATACAATAATATATTAATAACAAGAAAATAATTCATACACAGATAACCCGCACATAGAAGAGAGGAGCTTACGACGACGTTACGGTCCGACTTGGACCATTTACAAAGTCGCACTAACGAAAAGGAGAGAAAGAGGGAGTATATATATAGGCAAGCTGACAGGGACGGGACAGGAGAGGTAGTAGGAAAGGAAGTAAAGAGGTAGTGGCTGTAGTAGTGGAGTCAGTCTAAGATTAAGAAAGAGGAGCAATGCAAAGTAGCTAGGGACCCGTCCCTGTCTGCTGGTCTTTTTGTTAGTGTGACTTTGTAAATGGTCCAAATCTGACCGAAACGTCGTCGTAAGCTCCTCTCTTCTATGTGCTGGTTATCTGTGTATTGTTCCAGTCACGGTATTGTGCCTTTTTGTTATTTAAAGTAATTCGTAACATCAACAACCAATCAAATAATTCATGACAACAACAAAATAATTTATGACATTAATAAAGTAATTCAAGACATCAACAAAATAATAAGGTATAATGTATGACAACTTCAAAATAGCTCATGACATCAAAAAAACGTACACGACACCAAAAAAATAGTACATGACACAACAAAATAGTTAACACCAGAAAAAATACATAACACCAAGAAAATAGTACATGACATCATGAAAATAGTACATGACACCATGAAAATAGTACATGACACCATGAAAATAGTACATGACACCATGAAAATAGTACATGACACCATGAAAATAGTACATGACACCATGAAAATAGTACATGATACCATGAAAATAGTACATGACACCATGAAAATAGTACATGACACCATGAAAATAGTACATAACACCAAGAAAATAGTACATGACACCATGAAAATAGTACATGATACCATGAAAATAGTACATGACACCATGAAAATAGTACATGACACCATGAAAATAGTACATAACACCAAGAAAATAGTACATGACACCATGAAAATAGTACATGACACCATGAAAATAGTACATGACACCATGAAAATAGTACATGACACCATGAAGATCATGATACCAAGAAAATATATCTCGTTCGATGGTCGAACATTCCTCGCTGTGGATCGTGTATATGCAAGATCAACCAAGCGAATTCACGTCCAATTTTCCATCATTTGGACTCCAAAAGAGTAGAGTGGAATTTCATGACTTGAATATATATAATACTATGTTGGTTACCCATGCTGCTTGTTAGGCTGTTAAGGTTGTGGTAGTGGTGGGTGTGTAGGGCAGCCTTGGTACTGGTGGTGGTGGGGTTGTGTTATGGATTCATTTTGGTGGTGGCGGTGCAGGGAATAGTGGTAATGGTGTGAGGTGACGGTGGTGGTGACGTAAGAGACTCATTGTATTGGCGGATGTGATAGGGATTTCATTGTATTGGAGGTGGAATAGGGGATTAACTGAAGCGTCGTTAGTGTACTGGATTCATCGTACTGATGGTTGTGTAATGAATTCATTGCACTGGTGGTGGTGGTGGGGTTGGGGATTCATTATGGTGGTGGTGGTGGTGGTGAGGTAGGGGATTCATTATGGTGGTGGAGTATGGGTTTCAGTGCGAAGGCGATGCAGGGGATTCATTGTTATCGTGGTGGTGTGTCTCACTGCGGTGGTGGTGATAATATAAGGGTCTTATGTCTTAGGGTGATGGTGGTGGTGGTTGTGGTGTGGTGGTGGTGGGTAAAATTTATCATGTTGGCGATTGAAGTAAAGAGTATCGTGGTGGTGATTGTGAAGACATCATCGATGAGATTTTGTTGATCCATGGTGGGGGAGCAGGATGTCATCACGTGAGGATAACTGTGTTACTGTGGTGTCTATAAGAGTGGATATCATCTGTAGATAATGGATGTAATAGTGGAGGAGACGGAAAGTAACAGAAGGGGAAGTAAGAATGTCATGGTAAGGGGTGAAAGTGTCATGACAAGAAGTGTAAGGGAAAATAATAGTGACTGTGAAAGAGAGTTTTGGTCATGATAAAAGGGCTTCATGCGGGTGTTAGGGTAATCAAAATGGGAGTGTAAGGAAGGCATTGTAAACTGTAAGGGTGCCGGGAAGGGGAGGTTAAAAGCGCCATGGTGGAATGTATAGGTATTATGGTGGAGGTATGAGGGTGTAATAATGAGGGTCGAAGGATATCATGGAAAGGAGATGTAAAGAAGTCAAATGTGAAGTAATGGATTTATAGAAGGGGTGTCGTATTGAGGTTACAAGGGTTGTATAGGAGTGTGTATGATGTAGTGTGAAGGTGTGCTGGATAACACACCTGAGGTAGTGTGAAGGTGTGCTGGATAACACACCTGAGGTAGTGTGAAGGTTTGCTGGATAACACACCTGAGGTAGTGTGAAGGTGTGCTGGATAACACACCTGAGGTAGCGTGAAGGTGTGCTGGATAATACACCTGAGGTAGTGTGAAGGTGTGCTGGATAACACACCTGAGGTAATGTGAAGGTTTGCTGGATAACACACCTGAGGTAATGTGAAGGCGTGCTGGATAATACACCTGAGGTAGTGTGAAGGTGTGCTGGATAACACACCTGAGGTAGTGTGAAGGTTTGCTGGATAACACACCTGAGGTAATGTGAAGGTTTGCTGGATAACACACCTGAGGTAGTGTGAAGGTGTGCTGGATAACACACCTGAGGTAATGTGAAGGTTTGCTGGATAACACACCTGAGGTAGTGTGAAGGTGTGCTGGATAACACACTTGAGGTAGTGTGAAGGTGTGCTGGATAACACACTTGAGGTAGTGTGAAGGTGTGCTGGATAACACACTTGAGGTAGTGTGAAGCTGTGCTGGATAACACACTTGAGGTAGTGTGAAGATGTGCTGGATAACACACTTGAGGTAGTGTGAAGCTGTGCTGGATAACACACTTGAGGTAGTGTGAAGGTGTGCTGGATAACACACTTGAGGTAGTGTGAAGGTGTGCTGGATAACACACTTGAGGTAGTGTGAAGATGTGCTGGATAACACACTTGAGGTAGTGTGAAGGTGTGCTGGATAACACACTTGAGGTAGTGTGAAGGTGTGCTGGATAACACACTTGAGGTAGTGTGAAGATGTGCTGAGGTAGTGTGAAGGTGTGCTGGATAACACACCTGAGGTAGTGTGAAGGTGTGCTGGATAACACACCTGAGGTAGTGTGAAGGTGTGCTGGATAACACACCTGAGGTAGTGTGAAGCTGTGCTGGGTGACACACCTGAGGTAGAGAGGTAGTGTGAAGGTGTGCTGGATAACACACCTGAGGTAGTGTGAAGGTGTGCTGGATAACACACTTGAGGTAGTGTGAAGGTGTGCTGGATAACACACCTGAGGTAGTGTGAAGCTGTGCTGGGTGACACACCTGAGGTAGTGTGAAGCTGTGCTGGGTGACACACCTGAGGTAGTGTGAAGGTGTGCTGGATAACACACCTGAGGTAGTGTGAAGGTGTGCTGGATAACACACCTGAGGTAGTGTGAAGGTGTGCTGGGTGACACACCTGAGGTAGTGTGAAGGTGTGCTGGGTGACACACCTGAGGTAGTGTGAAGGTGTGCTGGGTGACACACCTGAGATAGTGTGAAGCTTTATTGAACAACCAGCCTGAGGTAGATAAATGAAACACCTGTGTAACATTTGGGTATCTTTTATTCTGGAAAAGTTTAACCAAACACTGGCTTCCTCAGTACAAAAACAGAGAAGAGTGGAAGATGTGGAGGGGCTTGAGGTAAACAATCCTTCTGCCTAGAATCTATATGTTCAATCTATCAGAGTTGTTATAAGTGCAGAATATTGGCAGAGATGGGGCTTAAATACTGAAGACAGATGAAATGGAGCAGTTGTAAGTGGAGACACCTGTGAAAAAATTCACAAGTTGAAGTAAGATGGCAAGAATTTGAGAAGCACTTTATGGACCAGTAAGCTGATTGCAGAGTTCCTCAAATTCATGTTCTCTTACTTCTACTAGTGATCCCTGCCTCCAGCTATATTATCAAGACATTCACACCTTACCTTTGCAATATTCTTATGATTCAGGTTCATATTCTTCCGGTCTATGGAACTGAGCACTTCTCTAGTTTGAGAAAACTAACACCTCATAAACCATTTCTCTTAGGTTGACAGATTGATTACATCACCATTACTTCGCTTCTACGTCTGTTGACTCGGTATTTGACTGAAAAACCCTTTCTGTGTAGGATAAAACGGTCTCGGTCAACAAACAAGATACCTAACTGTTTACTCTTCATCTTTTCGGTATCCCATTTTCAAGAATCTGAAGGTGAGCTAAGTAATTCAGCTGAAGCAGTGTGAAGGTGTGTTGGATAACACACCTGAGGTAGTGTGACGGTGTGTTGGATAACACACCTGAGGTAGTGTGACGGTGTGTTGGATAACACACCTGAGGTAGTGTGACGGTGTGTTGGATAACACACCTGAGGTAGTGTGACGGTGTGTTGGATAACACACCTGAGGTAGTGTGACGGTGTGTTGGATAACACACCTGAGGTAGTGTGAAGGTGTGTTGGATAACACACCTGAGGTAGTGTGACGGTGTGTTGGATAACACACCTGAGGTAGTGTGAAGGTGTGTTGGATAACACACCTGAGGTAGTGTGACGGTGTGTTGGATAACACACCTGAGGTAGTGTGACGGTGTGTTGGATAACACACCTGAGGTAGTGTGACGGTGTGTTGGATAACACACCTGAGGTAGTGTGAAAGTGCGTTGGATATCATACCTGAGGTAGTGTGAAAGTGTGTTGGATATCATACCTGAGGTAGTGTGAAAGTGTGTTGGATATCATACCTGAGGTAGTGTGAAAGCGTGCTGGATATCATACCTGAGGTAGTGTGAAAGTGTGTTGGATATCACACCTGAGGTAGTGTGAAGGTGTGTTGGATAAACACACCTGAGATAGTGTGACGGTGTGTTGGATAACACACCTGAGGTAGTGTGAAAGTGTGTTGGATAAACACACCTGAGATAGTGTGACGGTGTGGTGGATAACACACCTGAGGTAGTGTGATAACACACGGTGTGACCGGTGTGGTGGATAACACACCTGAGGTAGAGTGACGGTGTGATGGATAACACACCTGAGGTAGAGTGACGGTGTGGTGGATAACACACCTGAGGTAGTGTGACGATGTGATGGATAACACACCTGAGGTAGTGTGACTGTGTGGTGGATAACACACCTGAGGTAGTGTGACGATGTGATGGATAACACACCTGAGGTAGTGTGACTGTGTGGTGGATAACACACCTGAGGTAGTGTGACGATGTGATAGATAACACACCTGAGGTAGTGTGACGGTGTGGTGGATAACACACCTGAGGTAGTGTGACGGTGTGGTGGATAACACACCTGAGGTAGTGTGACGGTGTGGTGGATAACACACCTGAGGTAGTGTGACGGTGTGGTGGATAACACACCTGAGGTAGTGTGACGGTGTGATGGATAACACACCTGAGGTAGTGTGACGGTGTGGTGGATAACACACCTGAGGTAGTGTGACGGTGTGGTGGATAACACACCTGAGGTAGTGTGACGGTGTGGTGGATAACACACCTGAGGTAGTGTGACGGTGTGGTGGATAACACACCTGAGGTAGTGTGACGGTGTGGTGGATAACACACCTGAGGTAGTGTGACGGTGTGATGGATAACACACCTGAGGTAGTGTGACGGTGTGGTGGATAACACACCTGAGGTAGTGTGACGGTGTGGTGGATAACACACCTGAGGTAGTGTGACGGTGTGGTGGATAACACACCTGAGGTAGTGTGACGGTGTGGTGGATAACACACCTGAGGTAGTGTGACGGTGTGACGGATAACACACCTCAGACAGCCACTAACGCATTTCAAAAGTTACTTAGATTTTTTACATTCATGATGAAAAAAATCTGACGGATGTTCGTTAGTGCCGAGATAAAAACGTACTAAAATATCTGTTGAGACTTTGCTCTAGAATTTTTTCAGAGGAAGTCGCTGGAGAAGTATGTGAATGTTGACGAGTTTTCAAGCATCTACACAAACGTGGAGTTCCTGGAAAAGCAAAAAGACGCAGCGCACAGATATATATGAATTGATATCACAATATGCAGAGTAACCACCGTGAAAATAATAGTAAAATTACAAATTCGTGAGAAGTCACGAAAGCGCCTTGAATTTCACTATTTTTTCACAGTGGATGTTTATATATATATATATATATATATATATATATATATATATATATATATATATATATATATATATATATATATATATATATATATATATATATATATATATGCAATACAATTGCGTACAGGGAATTTTAACAATGCGAGGCAAACCACAGGGGATGGAAATATTTAGCTCAAGATATTTCACACGTGTTCATGCGTCATCAGGAGCAATTCATTGGTGCAAGAGTAGCAACAAGTGGCATGAGAGGAAGTTTACTCAGAGTAACGTAGCATGGTGACGCCAACCAGTTCTAACCTACCTTGCAACTATTGCTACTCTTGCAACACTGCATTCCTTCTGATGACGCACGAAGGTGTGTGAAAGATCTTGAGCTCTTCAGCCGCTGAAGGCGGTCTTCTTACACTCCTTTTAAATTGAAAGTTTTCGCAATTACGATTCCCAATGCAGTAACGTGGCTCAGATATGTCGATGACATACTCGTCAACTATCATACAAGACTTAGCATAAATTAATAAACTTAAGGTCCATCCATGAAAGTCACACAACAAAATAACCTATTCTCCTAGAGATTATAGAAACTTAATGATAAAGAGGAATTTACTCATTTCTTCTCCCACCATGACGTTCCAACCTACAGTGTTTTTTGTCGTAAGAGCACTGTCCTTTTTACCAGCACTGAATTCATGGAATTCTAGTATAGTACCCATGCATTCATATTTTTACTCTTCCCTCCCTACTTTATACAAGATTGCAAGATTAGAGCAAATATTATACCCATTTACTCTAACGACACTACCTCCTAGCAACCTACGTTCTTGGCTCTACCTGGTAGAGAAGTAGCCAACAATACTCTACAGGCTCTTTCTGCAAATGACATATGTTTAGCTGAAACAGCTACATTAAAGCACTCACTGGAAGGAAGATCCACACGGCATATCCTAAAGTGGACCTGTAATTTACACTTACCATGTGGGGAATGCAGCAAGATCAACGTAGGAGAATCTGGGAAGAACCTTTTCACACATATTCAAGAAGAGAAGTATGTATTTAACCAAGATTACACCATTAATACTTGCATCGTGTCCAGTTCTAAAGGCATTTCTCATGCATTGGAACAACTCAGAGTTCATCTACCGAGAGCCGCGCAGGAACAGATGCCACTGTATAGAAGCATGCTACTAATTTTAACAAAATAGAACAAGGAGCTGGAAACCATTTCATCTCAACATCTGTAACACACATGATGTAGCTGCATTCAACGTCTTGGCAGCTAAGTGACATTGTAAATGATAATCTCACGCCTTCACCTGATCTTCTCCAGTGCTTTTCATTTTCCGTTTTGTTCAGTGTGCTGTCTCATTCTTTTGTATTGGAGAACGCAAGATGTCCATTGTTTATTCACTTTGTGCCCATTCATATACTGCTCTAAATCACTGTCACTTTGACACAGGAACGGCAGACTGTTTGAAACCAAAAAATTCCATGTTTTGCTCCAGCCCTAAACCAAAGGCTGATTTAAAATCAAGATTTGCGAGAGAAGTGATATACTGTAGCTATCTTCCTCCAAGCTGATGTGTTGACAAACACTTAAGGTGGGACAGCACAAATCCTCCCCATGTGTGAGCCACACATAGACTACTGAAGGTAGTGGGACGACGCACCAGTGTGTGATCCACACTAGTGGAGGAAGTGGGGCGGTGAATCATTGCTAATCCTGCGTGTAAGTCATTAATCCACACAGGCAAGTTAGTCAGGAAACAATGACTGTATGAGGTGAAAATGTTGTGGATCATTATTTCTACTTCTTTCTCTGGCAAGCTGGAGAGAGAAAGTGAGTGACTGAGCGAGGGAGTGAGCGAGTGTTTGTGTGTGAGAGAGAGAAAGTGAGTCTGTTATCTGACATTTACTTAACCTAGAAAGGAAATGTCAGCTGCTCAAAGTGACATCGATTACCAGCTTGAAGCTAGATTCGTGATTCCCAAAGTGGCGGTGGAAAGATCCAGGGAGGCGATGTGGGAAAAATGAGGCGGTAGGGTAGCGGCAGGTGCATTAGAACCAAGGGAGAATTTGTCTTACAAAAACTATGTGACAAAATCTGGGTCACGAACACCTTAATAACAAAAATGCTTTACAAAAAATAAAATTAACATTGAGTTATACAAGAAAGAATAGTTATATTTTGTGGTCCGAAGTCGAAGTTAAAACTCCGATTGTTCGGAAGCTCCAAACGCTAGCCAGATCAGACAGCGGACACCGTGGGTACTAGTAATGATCAGATTCTCAAGTCTGCAGGGGCCAAGGTTCTAGGTTGGTTTACACTAAAAATTATCTTCAGCTTGTAATGTGCATTTTAAAGATTAATACAATAAAGATATGATTGAGTGGTATTGATGGAGGGACGCCCAAGGGTTTGGAAGTGTTGCTGTGCTAAGGCTGTAATTTGTAGTTCTTAAGTATTTAATTTTTAATTTAACATTCATACTTGTGTTATTGTGTCATGTGCGTTTCCTATTAAGTGCACTGCTATACATTTCCTTATGTTTTTTTTTTCTGCTGCATTTTGTTCCATGATTTTTACAAATAACGTATATTTTTTTTGTTCTAGAATAAAACATGGCCGCAGCACAGCAAACATAAATGAAATGTAGGCAATATAATGTGAAATATCTGAAATATGGATTTGTATCAGCACCAAATAACTAACAGCAACCAATGTTTGAAATTCTTTTCAAATGAGGCTTTTTAAACATTTGAAGAAAATACACTGATAAAGCAGATAAAAACTTAACATATTTTCAGTCACTTCGAGATAACTTACAGAAACGGAAAACTATTGGAAATATGTTTGCTAGAACTTCACAACAATCCAGTGATGGTTTGCGTGCAGCATACAATATCTCATTGCTGATTGCTGCATCTGTTAAGCCTCATACAATTGAGGAAGAGCTTATTCTGCCAACAGTAATTGAGGTTCTGTGTACAGTTTTACATAAGTCATCTTAACAAATATTATGCAACATGCTTAAGACAGCAGAATTTGGCATACAGTTAGATAAGTTCACTCTGCCAGGCACTGAATCTTTGCTTCTTGCTTTTCTTCGTTTCGTCAGTGACGAAAGTTTGCTTCAAGAGCTGTTATTTGCAAGACAGCTGCAAACAGAAACAAAAAAGGAGTCAATATTTCGTGTTGTTGAGATTTTTTTTTAAAGAGTAAGATATCCCGCTTACCAACATTCTTGCTTGTGTAACAGATGAGGCACCGTCCATGAGAGGTTGTCATCGTGGCTTCATCAGTTTCTTGAAAAATGCTGCACCCGGTGTGTTCATGGTGCACTGTGTAATCCACAGGCAACATCTGACTGCAAAAATTTAAGTGGTCAACTTCACGAATCATTAAGCACTGTTATCACAGCAGTAAATAAAATCAAGGTACATGCTCTCAATTCCCGACAGTGTCGACAGCTCTGCACTGAGAATGATGATGCTTTTGAACGTTTGTTGTTGCACACAGAAGTTAGATGGCTGTCAAAGGGAAACTTCCTGAGACGTTTCTATTCGTCTTTAAAAACAGTTGTTGAATTCTTCCAAGACTCCACTTCTGTTCTGTGTGATGAACCAAGAAACATCAAGCATGACATTGCTTATTTGTCAGATGTATTCACAAAGTTCAACGAAGTTAATTTGTAATTGCAAGGAAATGAGTTTATTTTTATCAAAATCAAATCAACCTTTTCCATTTTTCCGTCCAGGTTACAGTTATTCAAACGTAACGTAGCCCTTCGTCAGCTCTTTCAGTTTCCGAGCCTCTCTGAATTGGAGAAGAAGAGCATACCAGACGATGACCATAAATTATATTGTACACACCTGGATGAATTACATAAAGACAGATTTGATATATTTCAGGATCTATTTCTATATATTAGTAATGAGGAAAAATGAATGGTGGAGGAAGAAATGATTTCACTCCAAAATGACAATGAGCTGAGGCCAAAGTTCAAAAAATCATACCAAGATTTTTGGTTACAAAAAAAAAAAATATCTGACGGGTAGTCGTTGCTCTAGCAACATCATATTTAGTAAAGCGAGGCTTCAGTGCAATCACCAAGCTTCCTTCCAAGCAAAGAAACAGACTAAAAATTACTGAACACGGGGATCTAAGACTTCTTCTTAGTGCCTTCAAGACTGATGATGAGAAGCTGATGTCGGTGCACCAAGCACACCATTCTCAATAAAATTGTGAAGACAATGTAGTTGGTGTTGAGAGCACTGTGGTTGTAGAGATTCTGGAGCACAGGCAAGGAGACTGGCGTTTATATAGGCGTCAGTGGATAGGGACGTGTAGCAGACGAGGGCATAGTCACTGGCAGGTGGGATTCCCCAGTGGAAGTAGGTATTGTATTCCTTTCTTGCACAACTTGTCAGACACTGCAACATCATGAAATCTTGGTTCAGAGGACATCTACATGACCTTCTTCATGGCTACTACAACTAACCCATTCCTTTGGGTATGACCTACTTCCACTGGGGAATCCCGCCTACCAGTGACTATGCCCTCGTTTGCTACACGTCCCTATCCACTGACGCCTATATAAACGCCAGTCTCCTTGCCTTTGCTCCAGAATCACGACAACCACGGTGCTCTCCACACCAACTCCAAGTCTGAGGGACTGATTACCTCATCTTTTGTATATAGTTCTATTGTCTTCTAATTATGTCCTAGAATCTGTATTGATAAAGCCACTGAATGGCGAAACGTCTACAATAAAGATACCCAGATGTTGCACATGTGTCTTAACTTTCAAACTGCGTCATATCTTATCGTATGTTACTGACACTGGCTATCTCCCACCGAGGCAGATGATCAATAAAGAAGAAACGTTTTCACCATCACTCACACAAATCACTGTCTTGCCAGAGGCGCACGGATACTACACTTCAGATGCCCCGGCAAACTGCAAATATCGCCAACCTTTCTTCAGAGTGCAGGCACTGTACTTCCACCTCCAGGATTAAAGTCCGGCTAACCGGTTTCATGAATCCCTTCACAAATGTTTCCTTGCTCACATTCTAAACAGCATGTCAAGTTTAACACCACTTGCCTCCACTCACTCCTGTCTAACATATGCACACACGACTGCTGGATGTTCAAGTCTCTCACATAAAAAAATCTTGAACACCCCTCCCCGTTCAAATGTTCCCAGGGCGTCCCCTACCCCACCTTCCTTCCACTACACCTAAGTCATCATATTTTGCTCCATCCTCTCTAAATATCCAAACCACCTCAGCAACCCTTTCTCAGCCCTCTGGATAATACTTTCAATAATCCCTCACTTCTTCCTAATCTCCATCTACTAATTATCTGCACAACTTTTACACAACACATTCTGTCAGGCATGATGTCTCCACTACCTTCAAGCTCCATTCGTAATCCTTCATAATCCTTGTTTCCCACCCATATAAGAGTGATGGAACCTCTGTACTCTCATACATTCCCTTTTTTGAATCCATGGATAACGTTCTGCCTCCACGTTCTATGTACTACTTAAATCAATTCTTTACTTCCCCTCGTCTATCATATATGAACACATTCACATCCTCCATACTCCCTCCTTCCAGTCTAATATCCAATCTTTCATTTCCTATTTTTTTGTAACTCTTAACATCTTGCTCTTTCGTATGTTCACTTTTAATTTCCTTCTTTTACATACCCTCCCAAATTCGTCCACCAACCTTCACAACTTCTTTTCAGAATCTTCCAATAGCACAGTGTCATCAGCAAAAAGCAACTGTGACAATTCCCACTTTGTATTAGATTATGTGTATTTTAATGCTGCACTCCTTCCCATTACACTCTATAAATATGTTAAACAGCTATACTGATATCACACATCCCTGTTTAAGGCCTGCTTTCAATGGAAAATTATTTCTTCTACATACCTCAACCAGTGCCTCAGTGTCCTGAAGATCTCTTAACTGCTTTCAGTTATCTACTACCTATTCCACATACTTGCAACATTTGCCACATTGCTTCCCTATCCACGCTATCATATGCCTTTTCTAAATTCATAAATGCAACGAAAACTTCCTTATCATTTTCTAATTATTGTTCACGTATATGCTTCAGTGTAAACACTTAGTGTGCACATCTCCTACCCATCCTAAAACCTCCCTTTTCATCTGCATTCTTGCTCTCCGTCTTCCCCTTAATTCTTTCAATAATAACTCTACCATATATTTTGTGATGTAAATCGTTCAGAAAACCGATAATCTGAAGAAGTCGACACTTATACAACATTTGGAGAGCTTTACTGTGGAAACATTTCTCCAGCTAATGGCTTCTTTATTCCAACACAAAGAAAAACGGTGGAAGATGAGGAGGAATTTGGAGTCGATGTGTTCAGTTCATCACTCTTGAGAAATGTACTGCAAATGCGTGGAAAAGTGACTAATACACAGCAATCAGGTCGGTTGAAACGTTTCTACAATTAAGGTTCCCAAATGTTGTACAAATGTCATATTCTTCAGCTTGTCGGTTTTCTAAACCACTTATATTTACATCATTTCTGTCAGACACAGCGACATCTTGTGAGCTTGATAAAGACAATTCTTCAACACTTAAACAGTGGATTTTTCCAATGGTGATTCCGCCGCCTCCTCCTTCATCTGACCTGACTGCTCAATAGAAGCTACTTCTCCGCTCATATGCAGTACATTTCTCAAGATTGATGTACTGAACACATCGGCTCCAGGTTGAGGGACTGACTACCTCAAACTCCTCTTTGTCTTCCACCGTTCTTCTCTGTGTTGGACTAAAGAAGCCACTGGCTAGCATAATGTTTCCACAATAAAGATTCCCAAATATTGCACAATTGAATTATTATTCTTCACTATAAATTTACCAGGTACACTCAACAGTTTATTCCCCTGTAACTGCTACTCTATTTGTCTCCCTTTCCTTCATACAAAGGAACTATGCACACTCTCTGCCATTCCTAAGTACCTTTTCCTCTTTAATACATTCACTGAATTAAAGCACCACCCATTCCATAACTATATCCCCACCTGCTTTTAACATATCTATATCCCCTCAATCCCTGCTGCTTTATTCCCTTTCATTTTATTCACTGCCTCAGGTTTCTTCCACACACTCAAATCTGGCTCTTCCTCACTCCTAAAATATATTATACCTCCCTGGACAAGGCATGAAATCACTGCCTCCTTTTCTTAATCAACATAAAATAGCTGTACTAAATATTATTATTATTATTATACTGTCCCAATCAACATTATCCCAGTCACCACCAATCTCACTGTCGTCACTGTTACTACATTCTTACTGAGATGATTGAGATACTAATGTTACACAGCACAATATGGCGACAGATTAGCCTCTGATATTAGATGCATGAGAGAGAGAGAGAGAGAGAGAGAGAGAGAGAGAGAGAGAGAGAGAGAGAGAGAGAGAGAGAGAGAGAGAGAGAGAGAGAGATTGACAGAGACATAGACAAAAGGAGACAGAGAAACATAGAGCGGAATATGGGAGGGGTCAACAATATAACATTATACACATGCAATCCTGCAGCTAATTATATCGTTTCAATTATTTGATAATAATTTATTATAGATACAACAATCGAATGAAAAATATCCAGATTATCAGGTTGTTGATAGTGTCAGTTTTATTAGGTAATTTTATGTTTTCGTTGATTCTATGGGACAAATTTATGCTTTTAAGGTAATAATAAAATGGGAAAATAATTATCTGATTATTTGAAGATCATCAGAATTGTCGTAATTCATCTGTATAATTTGATTGCAAAAGTAAATTATTTTCCATCTCAATAACATGATATAAATGCAATTCTAATTACTTTACTTCTGCAGGAGAGTAATTTCGTCTTTTCGGTAGCGAGTGCTTTTAGGTAATTACAACTGAGATTGCAGTGTTGTTTTTTTCTTAGTTATGTAATTAATTACATCAGTGCGTGTGGTTCAGGTAAATTGTTTCCCCGAGTATGTTGGAGCCGGATTATTACCTTGACATATTAGCTGTCACCACCTCACTGACGTCACTTACCAATTCCAGACCCAAACCTGTTGTAGCTCACAGTGTATCAGACCTGTTGTAGCTCACAGTGTATCAGACCTGTTGTAGCTCACAGTGTATCAGACCTGTTGTAGCACACAGTGTATCAGACCTGTTGTAGCACACAGTGTATCAGACCTGTTGTAGCACACAGTGTATCAGACCTGTTGTAGCACAGTGTATCACCTGTTGTGTATCAGACCTGTTGTAGCACACAGTGTATCAGACCTGTTGTAGCTCACAGTGTATCAGACCTGTTGTACACACAGTGTATCAGACCTGTTGTAGCACACAGTGTATCAGACCTGTTGTACACACAGTGTATCAGACCTGTTGTAGCTCACAGTGCATCACAGAGTATCATACCTGTTGTAGCTCACAGTGTATCAGACCTGTTGTAGCACACAGTGTATCAGACCTGTTGTATCAGACCTGTTGTAGCACACAGTGTATCAGACCTGTTGTAGCACACAGTGTATCAGACCTGTATCAGACCTATTGTAGCACACAGTGTATCAGACCTGTTGTAGCACACAGTGTATCAGACCTGTTGTACACACAGTGTATCAGACCTGTTGTAGCTCACAGTGTATCAGACCTGTTGTAGCTCACAGTGTATCAGACCTGTTGTAGCTCACAGTGTATCAGACCTGTTGTAGCACACAGTGTATCAGACCTGTTGTAGCACACAGTGTATCAGACCTGTTGTAGCACACAGTGTGTATCAGACCTGTTGTAGCTCACAGTGTATCAGACCTGTTGAGCACACAGTGTATCAGACCTGTTGTAGTCCCACAGGGATCGGTCCTAGGACCAGTGCTCACAGTGTATCAGACCTGTTGTAGCACACAGTGTATCAGCAAAGAAGACCGCATACAGAGTATAGGCTAGGTGGCCAAAGACTGCAAACCTCGCTCAAGGAGAAAGATATTGGGGTGAGTATAACACCGAGCACGTCTCCGGAAGCACACAACCAGATAACTGCTGCAGCACATGGGCGCCTGGCAAATGTGAGAATAGCGTTCCGATACCTTAGTAAGGAATTGTTCAGGACACTGTACACCGTGTACGTCAGGCCCATATTGGAGAATGCAGCACCTATTTGAAACCCACACTTGATCAAGCACGTCAAGAAATTAGAGAAAGTGCAAAGGTTTGCGACAAGCTTAGTTACGGAGCTAAGGGAAATGTCCTACGAAGAAAGGTTAAGGGAAATCGGCCTGACGACACTGAAGGACAGGAGGGTTAGGGGAGACATGATAACAACATACAAAATACTGCGTGAAATAGACAAGGTGGACAGCGACAGGATGTTCTCGAGAGGGGACACAGAAACAAGGGGTCACAATTGGAAGTTGAAGACCCAGATGAGTCAAAGGGATGTTAGGAAGTATTTCTTCAGCCATAGAGTAGTCAGGAAGTGGAATAGTCTAGCAAGTGAGGTAGTGGAGGCAGGAACCATACATAGCTTTAAGATGAGGTATGATAAAGCTCATAGAGCAGGGAGAGAGAGGACCTAGTAGTACTCAGTGAAGAGGAGGGGCCAGGAGCTGAGTCTCGACCCCTGCAACCACAATTAGGTGAGTACAATTAGGTGAGTACACACAGATGAATCACAGGGATGTTAGGAAGTATTTCTTCAGTCACACAGTAGTCAGGAAGTGGAATAGTTTGGGAAGCGATGTAGTGGAGGCAGGATCCATTCATCGCTTTAAGCAGAGATATGATAAAGCTCATGGTGTGGGGAAAGTGACCCAGTAAAGGCCAGTGAAGAGGCGGGGTCAGGAGCTGTGAATCGACCCCTGCAACCACAACTAGGTGAGTACACATACCCACACAGTGGAGTGGAGAAGTCACGCGCGATTGAGGTCGTGAATTCGCGGCATTTTCTGACTGTACCATAGGGAATAGAGCGTGGGATACAAGCGTGTCCAAACATAAGAGTGCATATAATCACTTAAACCGCACAAAAAGGAAATATAAGTGATCACAGAAGAGAAAACATAAATAATAGTGCCAAGTGTTAAGGGACGGCCCGGAATAAGGAAGGGGAGTGGTTGGGAACTAGGCCTACGAGTGTTTCCACACAGTACGTAGTGGAGTATTTTGAGGAATAAGTGCGACCCAAGATCAGGGAGATTAGAGATAAGTATAGGTGTGCCTGTAAATACGAGTGCAGTGAAAAAGTTAGATGAACTTGTGACTACAGTGCCTACAGCAAGGTAGGGGAAGCAGTTACCGTGATGAGGAGAACCATCATGCAGCTGCAACTATGCAGGACCCAGGTGCCGGACGTGGTGGTATGGGGGAGTTTGGGTCTGGCCCTGCAATACTGATAGCTGAGGGTCTTAAACCCTGCTCTGGAGAGCTGAATATCATAATAGAACACTCAGCACTTAGCAAGGGGGAGTAACTCGAAAGGGTCTTTAGCGGTGCCACACACACTCACCAGCGAAGTGCACAGGCCAGGAAAAACACACCCATATTGTAAGCAAGTTTATTCAGGCATACACAAATACTGTGCATAGATTGCCATAAATAGGAGCATAGTTGTAGAGAATCTAGTGTAGAGGAACTGGAGAGAGCCCAAAAAGCCAGACAGTGATTTAGTTTACTGCTAAATTATGGTAGAATCCTGGAAAGAAGACTTGGGTGACAGGATAGTAATGCACATACATATCCATGCGCACACATGTGAACGTAAGAGGGCTACAAATTCACACACAAACTTGTAGTCCCTACCCTAGTGGATATCTCTATCCCTCATTTCCCTTCTCCCACACCCTCTCACTACACTCACACCCACACTCTCTCACCCACACTCACACCCTCTCTCTCTCTCTCTCTCTCTCTCTCTCTCTCTCTCTCTCTCTCTCTCTCTCTCTCTCTCTCTCTCTCTCTCTCTCTCTTTCTCAATCTCTCTCTTTCTCTTCTACCTCTCTTTCTCTCTCTGCCTCTCTCCTATCCCACTCTCTATCCCTCCTCCTCCTCCTCCACCCCCTCCTTCACACTCTCACCTCCCACGCTCCCCCTCCTTCACACTCTCACAATATCTCTCCCAAGCTCTTCCTCACACTCTCTCACACTCTCTCTCACACTCACACTTCCTCACTCTTTCACACTCTCTTACACTCTCTCTCTCACACTCTCACACACTCTCTCACACTGTCACACTCATACTCTCTCGCACTACTCTAAACTCCCACACTCTTGCACACACTCTCACACGCTCTTACACTCCCTCACACTCTCACACTTACACTCTCTCACTCACACTCACACCCACTCACACTCACTAATACCCACACCCTCTCACTCGCACTCTCTCACTCACACTCTCTCACTCACACTTTCTCAATCACACTCTTTCAGTCACACTCTCTCACTCACACTCTCCTACACCCTCCCACCCACACTCTCTCACTCACACTCTCTCACTATTTCTGGGCACTCAGCACTTAACTACGACAACCAACACACACACACACACACACACACACACACACACACACACACACACACACGAGGACCAAGCAGAACTACAAAGGGATCTGGACAGGCTGCAGGCCTGGTCCAGAAATTGGCTCCTGGAGTAAAACCCCACCAAGTGCAAAGTCATGAAGATTGGGGAAGGACAAAGAAGACCGCAGACGGAGTACAGTCTAGGGGGAAAGAGACTACAAACCTCACTCAAGGAAAAAGATCTTGGGGTGAGTATAACACCAGGCACATCTCCTGATAACGACGTATAAAATACTGAGAGGAATTGACAAGGTGGACAAAGATAGAATGTTCCAGAGATGGGACACAGCAACAAGGGGACACAGAAGTTGAAGACACAGATGACACTTCTAATGCCCCTGTACCTCTTGCTGGTGCTGTTTCATCACCCGCTTCAGATACCGGGGTTTCGACTGACTCCTTCGATAAGTCTAACCTCCGCTCTTCTTTGACTATGCTTCCGGCCTCTCCCTCTACGGTGCGGCAATTTTCGAATCGCCATCCCGTCCCACGTCGGACCAACTCCGGTCCCACTCCCTTTCCGCGCCCAGTTTCGGAATGCACAATGGACTCAATTCTTTACTTTATGACCGACTTCCTCTACTGCCTATCTTTCCGACCATAGTATTGGCAAGGCGCTCCTACACCATGTTGGTAGAGATATATTCATTCACACTCTCAGGAGCGGTACACGTATCATCACAGTCCAGAATGCTAGCCAAGCTCAAGACCTTTCTCTTCTTCCAAATACCGATACTATTCCTGTCACTATCGAAAAACCACTCCCTCAATTCTTGTAGTGGCACTGTCATTCTGCCGCATAACATTGTCCACAGAATTTCCAGATATGTGGCAATGAGATTCTAGAACAGATGAAACTCCAAGACCTCCCAGTCCTCAAAGTAGACACTTCTGTCCTTCCTGCCCACGGCAGAGATGATACCCTTGCAATGTAGCTCGATTAACTTTCGACTGCCGTCAACTCCCATTCTCTGTTTATATAGTGGGACATCATTTACAAGTTCGAAAGTTGATCCCAGCACCGCAACAGTGTAGAAATTGCTGGCGTTTTGGTCTTACAGCGAAATACTGCAGGTCTATGGCGGAATGCCCAGTCTGTGGTGCCGATGACCATTCCAAAAAGTTTTGTAGTCTACCTCCCTCTTGCCTTAATTGTCATGAGGCTCACCCATCTTACTTTTACCGATGTGAGAAATCCGTTGCCTCAAAGAGGCAGAAGGCTTCCCCTATGCTTTGGCAGTTTCTCATCTCCACCTCCAAGGAAGACTACCCCGTATTTCTTATTTTCGTGTTTCTAAACGTCCTCCCACCTCTGGGGTCCCATCTTCTGCAGCCTTCTCTGAGGTTACCCAATCCATAGTCACTCATGTCTCTAATTCTTTTGCTGTCCTAAACTCAGAAGTCCCTACCTTAACACCTCAGTCTATTCTCACTTCTTCCTGTTTTCCCTCACAAGTTCCGGTATCGACAAGACCTCGTGCAACACCTCCTCCCAATCGCCCCTCTACTTCTCAGAAGTCCAAAAAATCCCCATTACTCAAATCTCCTTTAACCCCTCCTTCCCTCCTTCTACCTCCACATTTTACCTTTCCAGTCTCTGTACCTGGTTCTTCACCTCTCACTGGCTCTTTTACAAGTGTGGAGGTTCACCCTCCTCGTACTGTACCTTCCTCCTCTGTCCCCTCCCAAGTTTCTTCCTCTTTTGCTCCCTCCCAGTTTCCTTCTTCGTCCTCCATTGATGAGCTTTTACACCTCTTCTCGACCTCAGTTTTAACTGTAGCTTCTCATTCTATACCCCAGAACTCGGGCAGGCATTCTCAGAAGTGCGTGCCTTGGTGGTCTCCTGCTTGTGCTCAGGCAGTACGATTGAAACGCCCTGAGTGGGGCAGGTACAGGTACAATAGAACCACAGAGAGATTTCTTGATTTTAAGCAGAAGCTAGCGGTCGGTTGCCGTCTTATCCCTGACGTAAAACGCACTTGCTGGCAAGATTATGTTTCCACCATCACCTCTGCTGCCTCTATGAGTGCAGTCTGGAGAAAAGTACAGAAACTGGGTGGTAAATACTCTCCCGACCCGGCTCCTGTTCTGCGGGTAGCCAGTGTTGATATAGCAAACCCTCTTGACGTTGCCATTGAAATTGGTAATCATCTGGTCCGTATTTCTCAGGGGCTCCATCGTTTTTTTTCTCAAAGTCTGTAAGAGAGTTAGCACTCTTAAACTTTTCTTCTCTCAAAGAAGAATCTTATAATGTGCCATTTACACTTCTGGAACTGGAGGCAACACTCTCAGCTTGCCGATCATCGGCAGCTGGGCCTGACGGCATCCATATTCGGATGTTACTACATTTACATCAGCCAGCCCTTGCAGTCCTCTTACAACTCTTTAATCTTATTTGGTCACAAAGAGTTCTTCCCTAGCTGTGGAAATCTGACACTGTTCTCCCTTTCTGCAAACCGGGTACTACAGGACATGATGCCTTCCACTATCGTCCCATTACTCTTACCAGTGCAGTTTGCAAGGTGATGCAACGTTTGGTATATCGACGTATAATGTGGTATTTAGAGACACACAACAGTCTCTCCACTAGTCAATATGGCTTTCATAAGGGCCGTTCTACCATTGACCCCTTACTATGCTTGGATACGTATGTTCGTAATGCCTTTGCGAATAACCACTAAGTTATTGCCATATTTTTTGACCTTGAGAAGGCATATGACACAACTTGGAGGTATAATATTTTGACCCAAGCCCACTCCTTAAACCTCCGAGGCAATCTACCATCCTCCCTTAAGAGCTTCTTAACTGACAGACATTTCTGTGTTCGGGTTAATAATATGCTCTCCGTGGACTTCGTCCAAGCTGAAGGTGTCCCCCAGGGATGTGTTCTGAGCACAACACTTTTTCTCCTTGCTATGAATGATTTGGCCTCCCTTCTTCCATTCAGTATTTGATCATCACTCTATGTTGATGACTTCGCTAGAGCTTGTGCAGATGCTGACTGTCATCTCAGTGCAGTTTCTCTCCAGCATGCGGTCAACCGTGTTTCCAATTAGGCCACCACACATGGGTTTAAATTTTCCAGTACTAAAACGCACCAAATTACTTTCACTAGACGTTCTTACAGACCATTCTGGAGAAATATCCTGACTTTGCTCCCTGTAAATAAAGCATTACAACGTGTGTGTGTGTGTGTGTGTGTGTGTGTGTGTGTGTGTGTGTGTGTGTGTGTGTGTGTGTGTGTGCGTGTGTGTGTATACAAGTTTGTGTATAAGTGTGTGTGTGTGTGTGTGTGTGTATACAAGTTTGTGTATAAGTGTGTGTGTGTGTGTGTGTGTGTGTGTGTGTGTGTGTGTGTGTGTGTGTGTGTGTGTGTGTGTGTGTGTGCGTGTGTGTGTGTATACAAGTTTGTGTATAAGTGTGTGTGTGAGT